>NC_064628.1:541655403-541956781 GCF_023864275.1 Schistocerca cancellata | reverse complement strand
TTGACGGCCTGACCACGGTGGCAGCATTCTGCAAGACACGAAGTGGAGTTCGTAACAGTGGACGGTTTTCTCACAGGTGGAGCACCGTCACACGTTTCACATGCTATGTCAATGCCGTGCACGGCACAGCGATTTAATACCTTCACTTTTGTTTGACTATATTTCTCGCACTGTATGACAACATTTATCCATCGCATGTACCGGAAAGAAAGGAAGGAAGATTAGCGTTTACCGCATCGAAGTCATTAGAGTCAGCGCACAAGCTGGGAATGTTTCAAGGAGAGGGAAGGAAATTGGCTGTGCCCTTTCAGAGGAACTGTCCCGTCATTGCTGGAGAGATTTAGGAAAATAATAAAAAAGCTAAATCATGATGATCGGACGCGAGTTTGAACCGTCGTCCTCCTGGATGCGAGTCCAGTGTGCTAACCACAGCACCACTTCACTCGGCAGTATGGATGTGAATCCATGTTTCATCTGAGTAAACAAGTGACCGCGTCAGTACAGATATTCAATTTTTCAGTAACATTTTAATGTTACGATAAGATTTTTAAACTGTGTTCTATCGATTTCAACGTCGTCAAGAGTTATCCTTCGGTTTCAACAAATCACCAAAAGTTGGCAGCCGCCTCTTGATGCAATACACATAAGGAGAAAGTCAGCACAAAGATCGTTGCCGCATTGTCGACTGTGCACTGCGTTGGAGCAGTGATATGTGATACGTTTCGTGAGAAGTGAAACTGTTAAACTTGTGGAAATACAGGGGTTGGACAAAAATACGGAAACACGGCGAGTAACGCATGCTCCAACGTAAATGCAGATGCTCTCCAAGCCTGCAGGTTGCGCTGTTATGTCTGATCACGAACGGGACTGAATATCTTAAAAACGCTGCAAGTTTCAGTCGTGGTCAGAACAGTGTTCTGTGTAATTGTGAGTGCATTATGTCGGAGCTAAGTGAATTCGAACGTGAGAAAACTGTCCGCGCTCTTACCGTGGGTGCTCCCCGATCCGAGGTAGACAACGTGTTTGGTGTTTCAAGAGGCAATGTATCATTTAAAGCATGTACGGGGAAAGCGGAAAAACATCGTCCGCTAAGTCCAAAGTGGACGAGACTGTGTTGAGCCTCCTCCCCCCTTCCCCACCATAAATAAAAAATGAAAATAATCTGTAACTGAGTCAATTGCCGTCTGGAAGGGCAGAGGAGTTGTAACGTCTTCCGGGTCTCGTGGGCGAACAGATCGAACCGGGTTTGAAACGATGTTTGATTACGGACCCCGTTTTGTTTTATGCGGACCGTATTTACGGTCTCTAGAAATGTCATAACAGGCAAGCATTCATGTTCAAAAATCCTACAACTGATTGACGACTTCGACATGGGCTTTATGTGTCTCTTCAACGATCCTTCTTGAAAACGGGAATCACTTCCAGATTTTCCCAGTGACTAGGTACGCATCACTCCTCCGACGTCTCATGGTAGACTTCTGCCTGGTTTACGTAGAATCGTATCGGTGTCCCATCATCTCCAGCCAGCTTTGCTCTGTTGAGCAATTTTAGTTTATTTTCTGTCCGACGGTCACTTAATTGATATTCGGCGTTTTGACGTTCATGTGACTAAACAAGGAACCATAATACCATCTTGCGCAATGAAATAATTTTGGAAAATGCAGTTCAGTAGTTCGGCCTTCCCTCTGTCATGCTGCGTCATAAACTTGGTATCCCTTGTTCATTGCATCCGTTACTTCATGCAAATAAACATCAGCTTTGTTTCACAATAACAGCATTTTCTGAACCATTTCTTATTTGTATCAATATGTCGTTTTCATTGAGTCATTTCATAATGTTTGAAACACCGTATATGTCCATAAATCCTACTAAATCATCATCATCATCATCATCATTTAAGACTGATTATGCCTTTCAGCGTTCAGTCTGGAGCATAGCACCCCTTATACAGTTCCTCCATGATCCCCTATTCAGTGCTAACATTGGTGCCTCTTCTGATGTTAAACCTATTACTTCAAAATCATTCTTAACCGAATCCAGGTACCTTCTCCTCGGTCTGCCCCGACTCCTCCTACCCTCTACTGCTGAATCCATGAGTCTCTCGGGTAACCTTGCTTCTCCCATGCGTGTAACATGACCCCACCATTTAAGCCTGTTCGCCCCGACTGCTACATCTATATAGTTCATTCCCAGTTTTTCTTTGATTTCCTCATTGCGGACAGGTTGCAGCCTTGTCTTACCCTTGAAACTACTCTGAACCATGAACTCAATTTACCGTCAACTCTAACTGCTGCCTCACTATCCATGTAAAGACCTTTAATTGCTTGCAAAAGTTTGCCTCGTATTCCATAATCTTGTAGAACAGTCAATAACTTCCTCCTAGGAACCCGGTCATATGCCTTTTCTAGATCTATAAAGCATAGATACAATTCCCTGTTCCACTCATAACATTTCTCCATTATTTGCCGTAAGCTAAAGATCTGGTCCTGACAACCTCTAAGAGGCCTAAACCCACACTGATTTTCATCCAATTGGTCCTCAACTAATACTCGCATTTTCCTTTCAACAATACCTGCGAAGATTTTACCCAGAACGCTGATTAAAGAGATACCTCTGTAGTTGTTACAATCTTTTCTGTTTCCATGTTTAAAGATTGGTGTGATTACTGCTTTTGTCCAGTCTGATGGAACCTGTCCCGACTCCCAGGCCATTTCAATAATCCTGTGTAGCCATTTAAGACCTGACATTCCACTGTTTTTTATGAGTTCCGACTTAATTTCATCCACCCCAGCCGCTTTATTGCACTGCAATCTATTGACCATTTTTCTCCACTTCTTCAAATGTGATCCTATTTCCATCATCATTCCTATCCCATTCTACCTCGAAATCTGAAACATTACTGATCGCATTTTCACCTACATTGAGCAACTCTTCAAAATATTCCCTCCATCTGCCCAAGGTATCCACAGGATTCACCAGCAGTTTTCCTGACCTGTCCAAAATACTTGTCATTTCCTTCTTACCTCCCTTTCGAAGACTGCTAATTACACTCCAGAATGGTTTTCCAGCAGCTTGACCCATAGTCTCCAACCTGTTTCCAAAGTCTTCCCACGATTTCTTCTTGGATGCTGCAATTATCTGTTTGGCTTTGTTGCTTTCTTCAACATAACTTTCTCTGTCTACCTGGGTTCTGGTATGTAGCCATTTTTGATAGGCCTTCTTTTTCCTTTTACAGGCTGCCTTGACTGTATCATTCCACCAAGCTGTTTGCTTCATCCTACTTTTACACACTACTGTTCCAAGACATTCTTTAGCCACTTCTAGTACTGTGTCCCTGTACCTTGTCCATTCCTTTTCCAGTGACTGTAATTGACTACATTCAACTAACTGGTACCTTTCTGAGATCGCTGTTACGTACCTGTGCCTGATTTCCTTATCCTGAAGTTTCTCCACTCTTATCCTCCTACATATGGACCTGACCTCCTGCACTTTCGGCCTCACAATCCCAATTTCACTGCAGATTAAATAATGATCAGCGTCATCAAAGAATCCCCTGAATACACGTGTGTCCCTCACAGCCTTCCTGAATTCCTGATCTGTTATTATATAGTCAATGACAGATCTGGTTCCCCTGCCTTCCCAAGTATACCGGTGAATGTTCTTATGTTTAAAAAAGGAATTTGTGATTACTGGCACAGAAATCCAAGAGTTGTTTCCCGTTCCTGTTGGCCTTCATATCCTCTCCAAATTTACCCATAACCTTTTCATACCCTTCTGTTCGATTTCCAATCCTGGCGTTAAAATCACCCATGAGCAGAACACTGTCCTTGTCCTTTACTCAACTACATCACTGAGTGCCTCATAAAAACTATCCATCTTATCTTGATCTGTCCCTTCACAATGCGAAAATACTGACACAATCCTAATTTTCTTGCTAGACACTGTCAAATCTATCCACATCAGTCGTTCGTTTACATACCTTATTGCAACTACGCTGGGTTCCATTTCTTTCCTGATGTAAAGCCCTACACCCCATTGTGCTATTCCTGCTTTGACTCCTGACAGGTAGACCTTGTATTCTCCCACTTCCTCTTCTTTCTCACCCCTTACCCGAATGTCACTAACAGCTAAAACGTCCAGCCCCATCTTACTTGCAGCCTCTGCCAGCTCTACCTTCTTCCCAGAGTAGCCCCCACTGATATTAATAGCTCCCCATCTCATTACCATTTGTTTGCCAAGTCGTATCTTAGGAGTCCCTGGTTTGTCAGTTAGAGGTGGGACTCCGTCACCTCCAAAGGTCCGAGGCATTTTGCTCTGATTATTGCCAGCATCATATTTTGAGTACCAGGGAAGCAGGTTGCTAGCCTTACTTGCCCCGAGTCCCATTGGGTTTTACCCCTAACGGCTGAGGGACTAACCGGTGGATTTGGTAGTCTTTGCCGTATGAGCACAAAGGTGACCATGACTCAGAATATGTCCGAGATGCCCAGCCTTATTCCAAAGTAACTGGTATCCCGACTGTCGGGACCACTTACTTGGCCACTCATACGTTGCCCGTGGTTCATGTACTAGGACATGACTACAGGAACCCACACCATGAACCACCTACTAAAAATGATGTAAATAGGAGGGACCTATATGTCAACGGATTGATTGCACGTTGGTGTGCAAAACTTAAGGACGAAAGTAATTTTCGCATGATGGGTCACTGCCAAAAAACATAGCACGATGAAACTTCGAGCATTGTTATGAAGAAGTGCTACACTGTAGTACAGAAGGTTACTGAAAGATATACTCAGTGAGACTGAAAGGGTCCTGTAGCCAACTTTCATTGCCAATTCTCGTAGTGGTCAAGTCGGCAAAGAGGTTTCCGCTACTTGGGAGAAATCCACCTGCGTTAGGTTGGTGGCGGAAATGGCATCCTGGGGTTTTCCGGTCCACGCGGAGCGTGGAAGAGGCTGGAGAAGCGGGAGGCAGTCTGCCGCCGGTACGGGAAGGGTACACAGCTGTGCTCCGGACGAAGAAGGTAAGATGGCTTTCGTTCTTTGATGACTAAAAGGGTATCGGGTGTGTTGCCGTGGCGAGTCAATGGTCGTAAGGTAATTCTTGTTGAGAAATTACAGTTGTAGTGTTCTTATTCTCCTTAGGTGAGCATGATTCAGTGAGATTTTTTCAAGTGTACTGCGATGTTAATGAAGCAACTTGGTGACTTGTAGGTGAAGGACTTGTATATGAAGGGAGATTAATAGTGTTTGATTTTCAGAGTTGCCATCTTATAAGATATTTGGAAAGTGTAACTTGCCGTCACATGCTACTAGGTACGGTTGAAGACACCAGGGTGTGAAACCCCAGAAGATGTATATGGAAACAGCTTATAAACTCAAGCAGCTTGATATTTAATAGAGAATCAATGCGACTACCTCCAAGCTAAAATAACATGACGGTAGGTGAGGACCCCTGGGGACATGTGGTGAGTAAGTGTGTAATCATTATAAGTATCTTATGGTTCAAATGGCTCTGAGCACTATGGGACTTAACATCTATGGTCATC
Organism: Schistocerca cancellata; assembly: GCF_023864275.1. NCBI lineage: Eukaryota > Metazoa > Arthropoda > Insecta > Orthoptera > Acrididae > Schistocerca > Schistocerca cancellata. Next base: position 541,951,230 of record NC_064628.1, on the reverse strand, counting down.
AGTCCCCTAGAACTTAGAACTACTTAAACCTAACTAACCTAAGGACAGCACACAACACCCAGCCATCACGAGGCAGAGAAAATCCCTGACCCCGCCGGGAATCGAACCCGGGAACCCGGGCGTGGGAAGCGAGAACGCTACCGCACGACCACGAGATGCGGGCATAAGTATCTTATGATAGCAGTAAGTTGGGTACTCATGGCCCTGGACAATGGATTTCTTTTGACAGTATTTTTTTATGTACTTATAGGACGAAGTGTTTATGTGTTTGCTAATAGGATAGGATGATTTTTATTTTCATTTTTATGCCCACTGACCTTTTGCATTAGTCTGATGAATAGATGTCGAAACATTTACCATTCCAGATGTGACTTGAATGAACCTTCTGTGTCTCATTAATCATAACTTTTATTATGCAATGTCCATAGAAAAGAAGTCTCGGAAATTTTTCACAGATCAGCAAACACGTTCTGCAAACCTTGGAGGAGCAGTCAATGAACAACGATATGGGTATTGGTGTTGAAAGGAATATTTTGTTTATATGTGGGAATTGTAGTCGGGCTATATGGTGATGGTGACTAGTACGAGCTGTGTAGATTGTGTGTGAGAGCGTAGTTAGGAGCAGGTAGAGTTTTGTGTCTGTAGCTAGCAGCGGCGCCAAATCCTATCCAAATCCTGACCAAACCTTGTACAAGATCTACCCTGAATGATTGACAGCAGATGTAATGCTGGAACTATATTTTATAAAAAGGATTTTTTGTTTGTTTGAATATTGGTTATTTAATTTTTTTTCATTGTTTTTTTTATTAGTAATGTTAAGAAGGCCCTTTTTGTCAAGTTAATTTTGGGCACTATTCCATGTATTGATCAGGAGTGAGAAACTCCGAAGATTTTGTGGTAATCTGTACACATGATATTTTGTAACGATCCCTGTGAGCGCAGTTCTTAAGTGGGTGCAAGGCCGCCTAGGGAGCCTCCGCATCAGAAAGCACAGGGCTTGGTCCACCGGCAGGCGTTGCCGAACCCTGGTATCAACGGCGAAGCAGTGATGCGGCGAGCGGTCACAGCTGTTTCCCCGTCAGAGGGGAGGGGACGCTGGTCTTCCCCCAGGCGCAGGCTCACACCGGAGCCCGCAGGCGTGACACCACGGCAGCGCCAGCTGATGGCCGGCGTTCCACCCCATGCGCTAGTCATCTGACAAGCGAAAGGGAAAGTATGACGCACACCAGGCGAGGCCGCCGATCCCTGAGCGCCGCTAGTCCAGACGGCTGCTGCGGTGAGGTAACGCCCACTGCCCGGAGGGACGCGGGTCCCACCACTGACGCATCAGCTGAGACGGTGCAAAGAGGTGATAAGCGGGTCTCAAGCCCGACACCCGCACGAGTTTACGTCGACCTCGATGCGACGCAGAAGAGCGCGTGTCTCCCCATTGACACGACAGGAGACGGGGGCGTGTGTCGGTAAAACACATTCCTCCACAACACACGGACGACGACCGCCAAGCCGCCTTCTCGATGATGAGGCAGGGCCCACAAGTGGCGATGTCCTGCAAATCTGCAACGCCGAACCATCCCACAGTATGGACGCAGAGGGTGGAAACGGGCACGAGGCAACGTCGCGGGGTGCTGTCTAGGATGAACGACCTGGGTTACAACGGACGTTACAATCAACGCCGCTGCGAACTCCCCAGTTCAGTGTTGTGGTCCCCTAGTAGCTTATCCTCCAAGTCGCCTTTAGAAGAGACGCCCACCCCAGCACCTAAAGAGAATACCCAGTGAAACAACCATGTGGCGAAACTGAAAAATGACAGCGTGTCAACGAGTTGATTTCTGGATATGTTTTTGTACTCATGTCTTATTTTCCATAGGTGATTATTTACCAGCTGTCATACCACTGGGTTCATTAATGATTTTGTATCACTGTATTTGTTGTGAATATTGTATTTTGCACTTTCACTTGCATGTTTTTATATATGTCAGCACCAGATGATACTGCTTTGGTTCGTGATAATGATTTTGCATCATTGTATTTGTTTATATATTTATATATATTATGTACATGTTCACCTATGTCTCTATGTTAACTTTTGATAGTTGGTTAAAGCAATTTTAAAATAATATCTCATGGTTGTGGTCGTAATAGGTCAGATGACATGATGTTAGCGTAGTATATCACGCTTAATTTAATTTGTTCTGTTTGCTTTGCGGACTGCATGAGGTCACAATTATTGACTAAGGTCAGATAAAGCTCACTTGGATATAAGAGATTAATCAACTCCTTGTGCTGCTGTTTACTGTTGCAATTGTTTCTCGTTAGGGTATGTTTGTTTCGAAGACTGTTGGCGAATCTCCTAGCATGGCGAGAAAATTCGCGGCACAGTCTTCTCCGGGACGTTTGGGGTGATGAAAGGGTCCTGTAGCCAACTTTCATTGCCAATTCTCGTAGTGGTCAAGTCGGCAAAGAGGTTTCCGCTACTTGGGAGAAATCCACCTGCGTTAGGTTGGTGGCGGAAATGGCATCCTGGGGTTTTCCGGTCCACGCGGAGCGTGGAAGAGGCTGGAGAAGCGGGAGGCAGTCTGCCGCCGGTACGGGAAGGGTACACAGCTGTGCTCCGGACGAAGAAGGGTGAGTTGGACTGACCGCGTGGCGCGTTGTCACATAGAGAGGAGAGCTTTTAGCTTTTGGTCACGAATTTCGTCTTATAAAGATTTACTTGCTGGGTTGCAGCAGGGAATGCAAGGCTTTTGTAGACTTTCAGTTTGATTCCCAATGCAGTCTTTACTTTGATCCGTGAGAGGAACGCAGCACAAGGGAGTTGCATATGTTGAAGTGCCCTCGGTTCAGTGTGAATGTTTATGTGCCTACAACTGTGTGTGTATGCTTCTAATCTTTTCCAGATCTTGGTAATTTTTGTGTATTTGTGAAATTTCTTTGTCTCATGTGAGTAAAATTTGGCCACGGTCCATAGAAATTGTCTCCGCGGACCGAGTGGACACGCGAGTCTGTTATGAAACGTGTAGTATTTCACAAGGAATTGTACACAGTTAGCATGCAACAGCAGTCTATAGATGCACTACATCAATGTTTTAAGGAATAAATAATTTTGCCTTCAATCTTATCTTGTGTACCGATGTTACGTCGCCGTTACCTTCGCCATTTACCTCGTAGTTTTCCTTGTTGGCCCACCTATAGCATTTCCATGTGCACAGGTGTAGTGATTAGTGTCCCTTTTTTTATCTGAAACAATTGCTCTGGAATAGATCGTGTTTTCACGAATCTTGCTGCAGGCTGCGCTTACGCATGGTGTTCACGCCCTTTTTACTTTACTCAATATTTGATTCACGGGAAGAATGCCTGGATCATATTAATAACTACATCCCATTCTTTATCAATGACTTTACAATGAATGTTCTTTTGTGAGTTTTTCTTATTAATAAATTAAGTAATTTTCCGACTCAGTGCTACTTCTTCTTTGTCGTGTGGCTAGAGTTGGTGGCGACCCTATCTTTTATATTGATTTCAGTGTCAAGTAGCATTTTCTTATTCAAAGTGCGCGTGGCTCTTTTAGCTATCAGGATACATTCAAAGGGCGCTTCATGCTTCTTGCACATAGCGTCCTTATATTCACGCTACTTATATTCACGCTACTTACAAGACGGAGAGAAAGGACACTTTTATTCAAAGACAATAAGGACCCTGAAGTCACTGCGATTCATGATGGCCCGTAAAAATGGAGTCGGGGACGAATGTAGCCCTGAAAAACGTCTACGGGTCGGGGTACAGTATCAGGATAACATTTGTAGGAGTGGGTACAGTGTTCAATGATTTGAGGTCAGTACGCCCATGCAGCATTATGCCTGCTGACACCCAAATACCTGAACCACCAAAATGACCGTATTCGACAATGTTCTTACGTGCATTACGTGTTCCCACCTCCCGGCGTGTGGGGGCTCATCCAGTGTCTCGGTGGTCAAGATATTATGCTGTGGGGATGTACAATGTTGCGTGGCTGTGCAGACCTCCAAATCTTTCAGCACGATGCATCGACCAGTCAACGATAATGTGACACTGTTCTCCTTCCCTATATGCGTCTTTTCAGGGGTACATTGGCCCTGACCATTTTATGCCTGACAATGGGCGACCGCATCGAATTGTACAGGTGGAGCAGCTCTTCGAAGGGGAGGATGTTCGGCGATTATACTCATCTCCCCGGTCTTCAGACTTAAATCGCATCGAGCCCTCGTGGAATTCGTCCTTCGTGGGTTACTTTGTTCCAAGGTAGCAGAATTCCTGAAGGTTGTTTCAGTGTGTGCACAGTTTTCCGTGGCGATCATACTCCCTATTAAGAACCGTCTCTTCTTTTGTAATGTCCAGGGTATCATCGTGAATCGTAGTGAGTTAATTACACTACTGGCCATTAAAATTGCTACATCAAGAAGAAATGCAACTGATAAATTGGTATTCATTGCACAAATATATTATACTAGAATTGACATGTGATTTCATTTTCACGCAATTTGGGGGCATAGATCCTGAGAAATCAGTACCCCGAACAACCACCTCTGGCCGTAATAACGGCCTTGATACGCCAGGGCATTGAGTCAAACAGAGCTTGAATGGCGTGTACAGGTACAGCTGCCCATGCAGCTTCAACACGATACCACAGTTCATCAAGAGTAGTGACTGGCGTATTGTGACGAGCCAGTTGCTCGCCCACCATTGACCAGACGTTTTCAACTGGTGAGAGATCTGGAGAATGTGCTGGCCAGGGCAGGAGTCGAACATTTTCTGTATCCAGAAAGACCAGTACAGGACCTGCAACATGCGGTCGTGCACAGTCCTGCTCAAATGTAGGGTTTCGCAGGGATCGAATGAAGGATAGAGCCACGGGTCGTAACACATCTGAAATGTAACGTCCACTGTTCAAAGTGCCGTCAATGCGAACAAGAGGTGACCGAGACGTGTAACTAACACGCTTCCAATGTGCGTTCACCGCGATGTCGCCAAACACGGATGCGACCATCATGATGCTGTAAACAGAACCTGGGTTCATCCGAATAAATGGCATTTTGCCATTCGTGCACCCAGGTTCGTCATTAAGTACACCAACGCAGGCGCTCCTGTCTGTGATGCAGCGTCAAGGGTAACCGCAGCCATGGTCTCCGAGCTGATAGTCCATGTTGCTGCAAACGTCGTCGAACTGTTGGTGTAGATGGTTGTTGTCTTGCAAACGTCCCCGTCTGTTGACTCAGGGATCGAGACGTGGCTGCACGATCCGTTACAGCCATGCGGATAAGATGCCTGTCATCTCCACTGATAGTGATACGAGGCCATTGGGATCCAGCATGGCGTTCCATATTACCCTCCTGAACCCACCGATTCCATATTCTGCTAACAGTCATTGTATCTCGACCAACGCGTGCAGCAATGTCGCGATACAATAAACCGCAATCGCGATAGGCTACAATCCGACCTTTATCAAAGTCGAAAACGTGATGGTACGCATTTCTGCTCCTTACACGAGGCATCACAACGTTTCACCAGGCAACGCCGGTCAACTGGTGTTTGTGTATGAGAAATCGGTTGGAAACTTTCCTCATGTCAGCACGTTGTAGGTGTCGCCACCGGCGCCAACCTTGTGTGAATGCTGTGAAAAGCTAATCATTTGCATATCACAGCATCTTCTTCCTGTCGGTTAAATTTCGCGTCTGTTTCTTTTATCGAACTGAGATGTAACGAGTCAATTTAAAAAATATGCGTAATTAGTTTTAACATTAATGAACAAATTATAATTTTAGTTCTACTTGTGTAACTACAATTCTGAACTGGTTTTTTTTTTACTGGCTATCAGTTTTTTAAGTAGAAAGTCGTCTGTGGAATGTAGGGTCTTTCCAGGAAAAATGATTTTAAGTAAGATTTAAACCTTGTATTGCTAGCTGCCAGACATTTTATGTTATTGGGCAAATGATATAAGATTCTTGTTGCTGCTTATTGAACTCCTTCCTGAGTTACTGACAGCTTTAATAGTGGGTAATGAAGGTCATTTTTCCCTTTAGTGTTGTAGGTATGGACCTCATGGTTCTCCTCAAGTTGTGGTGGATTATTTATGATGAATTCTTTAGGGAATATATTAATATTGTGACGGCGCAGTTAAAACGACTGGCTCTTTGAAGACGTACCTAATGACTGGCGTGGGTAAAAATCACGTATTATTCTTTCTGCCCGCTTTTTGCAATCAATATGTTTTTACTAAATGATGATTCCATAAGACATTATTGTGTGGAAATATCCAAAATATGTCAGGATGTTGAGATGTGTTTGTTTCCAAGATTAGCAATTATACGAAGAGCAAAAGTAGCGGAATGTAATTGTTCGAGAAGCTCAGCAATATGCTTCTTCAGGTTCAAGTTTTCATCAGTATGTATACCCTAAAATCTGGAGCATTCTATTCTGTCTACTGCCTCCTCCTCACGTGCTACATCAGTTGTTCGTAAGACTGTTTACCAGACGGAACTGAATATAATGTATTTTTTCAAAATTTATGGAGAGTCTACTTTCAGAGAACCCCTTTATAATTCTTTCTAAAATATCATTTACCATCGCTTCTGATGCTTTCTCTCTAACTGGATTTGTTATAACACTAGTATTGTCTGCTGGAAGTACCAATTGTGCTTGTTGAATATTAACTTGAAGGTCATTGACATATATGAGGAATAGGAGTGGACCCAAAATTGAACCTTACGGGACTGTCTTTGTATTTTCTCTCTGGTCACTAAACTTTTATACTCTTTCAGAATTGTATGACTTCATTGTAATTATTTTCTTTGAACAAAAGTATCATTCGTGATCGTCTCATTCGGTAAATCTTTCAGTCACCTTCCGTACTATACTGTAGCAGTTCTTTTCACGTGTGGTAGAAGTTTAGCGAGCTGTGTTACGACACAGTGACACATCCTTAAGTTTTGCTCGCCGGTGCACTTCCTTTCATCGGCGTAGGGGTGACGTGTGGAATATACAGCTCTTCTAGTCCACTGTCTTGCAGCTGACCATGCTGCACGCGACAACGCGACGTCTCGGATGCGACGCCGGGGCTGCGGCCGGTCACATGGCCGTATGGCGCGGCGCGGCGGAATGCACGCGCGTGTCCTTGGCGCGACCTCCGGCGCGCTCCACGGACTCCTGCCCTGGCGGGTCCACCGTCGCCCCTGCCCGCTGCTCCCCAAATTATTTGCACAGCACGCTCGCCGTCACTGTGTTCCGCACCAACGGACAGGCGTCCAGTCCTTACATAATGCCAGGTTTCCACAGACACTGAAGACTTCAAGGTGAGTACCACCGCTAGTGCCTCCTGACACTACTTACCGTGTCTATATGCGCTTGGTCCAACTTACATCATTTATATTTATCATTATGTAAATTTTTTGTCCATGGATGATAACATAATCAAAGTTTTGCTAAATGGAACAAAACCCAGCAATTTTAAAAATAAATCTGGACAAAGACAGAGAGATGCTCTGTCCCCTTCTCTCTTTAACGTCGTCAAGGTTTCAACGTATACACTGAGATGACAGAAGTCATCGGGTACCTCCTAAAATAGTGTCGGACCTCCTTTTGCTTGGAGTAGTGCAGCAGCTCGACGTGACATGGACTCAAATTGTCGAAAGTCCTCTGCAGAAATATTGAACCGTGCTGCCTGTACAGCCGTCCAGGATTGCGAAAGTGTTGCCGGTGCAGGGTTTTGTACACGAATTGGCCTCTCGATTATGTTCCATATGTTGTTGTTGTTGTTGTTGTCTTCAGTCCTGAGACTGGTTTGATGCCGCTCTCCATGCTACTCTACCCTGTGCAAACTTCTTCATCTCCCAGTACTTACTGCAACCTACATCCTTCTGAATCTGCTTAGTGTATTCATCTCTTGGTCTCCCTCTACGATTTTCACCCTCCACGCTGCCCTCCAATGCTAAACTTGTGATCCCTTGATGCCTCAAAACATGTCCTACCAACCGGTCCCTTCTTCTTGTCAAGTTGTGCCACAAACTTCTCTTCTCCCCAATTCTATTCAATACCTCCTCATTAGTTATATATATATATATATATATATATATATATATATATATATATATATATATATATATATATATATATATATATATATATATATATGCTGAAGATTAGGTGGGTAGATCACATAACTAATGAGGAGGTATTGAATAGAATTGGGGAGAAGAGAAGTTTGTGGCACAACTTATATGTTTGATTTAATTCGTGCTAGGTGATCTGGGTGGGCAAATCTTTCGTTCTAACTGTCCAGAGAGTTCTTCAAACCAATTGCGGACAACTGTGGCCCGTGACATGGTACACTGTCATCCATATAAATTCCACCACTGATTGGGAACATGAAGTTCGTGGATGGCTGCAAGTGGTCTCCAAGTAGCCGAGCATAATCATTTCTAGTCGACGATCGGTTCAGGTGGACCAGAGAACCTAATCCATTCTACTTAAACACAGCCCAAGTCATTATTGAGCCACCACCAGCTTGCACAGTATCTTGTTGACAGCTTGGGTCTGTGGCTCCGTGGGGCCAGCGCCACACTCATGCCTTATCATCAGATCTTAGCATCTGAAATCGGGAGTCATCTGACCAGGCCACTATTTGCCAATCGTCTACGGTTCAACCGATATGGTCATGAGTGATGTTGTGCTGTTAGCAAATGTACTCACGTCGATCGTCTGCTGCCACAGTGCATGAACGCCAACTTTTGGCGCACTGCCCTAACGGATACGTTTATCGTACGTCCAATGTTGATTTCTGTGGTTGTTTCACGCGGTGTTGTTTGTCTGTTAACACTGACAACTCTACGCAAACACCGCTGCTCTCGATCGTTAAGTGAAGCCCGTCGGGCACTGCGTTGTCCGTGGTGAGAAGTAGTGCCTGAAATTTGGTATTCGCGGCACGCTCATGGCACTGTGGATGTCGGAATATTCAATTTCCTAGCGATTTCCGAAATAGAATGTCTCATGTGTCTAGCTCCGACTACCATTCCGCCGTACAATTCAATTCGGGTGGCCACGGTTATGTCCAAAACCTTTTAACATGAATCACCTGATTACAAATAACAGCTCCGCCAGTGCACTGCCTCATTATACTTATGCATGCGATACTACCGCCATCTGTATATGTATCTATCGCTATCCCATGACTTTTGTCACGTCAGTGTAGTGCTCACTGCAAAAAGTGAAGCTTGTAGAAGAAGCATCTAAACGCGGCGTAAAAGTAAGTGAACAGAAAACAAAATACATTCAAATGTTTAGAGATGAGCAAGATAACTAGTGGCATCTAATAATCGGCAAACATAAATTTGATTGCGATGAACAGCTCAAATTTCTGGGATCAGTGGCAGACAAACAATACCAGAGACAAGTACAGGTGAAAATGAGACTACATTATGCTAACAGAGTCTACTACTCCATACAAAACTTCTAGGGTCTAAAAAACTGACAAGAAAAAATAAAATGAAGCCATATAACAATATAATTAGACCAATCCTAACCTATGAAGTAGAAACACGGAGTTCAACTAAAGTGGATGAACACGAGTTAAAAGTATTTGGAAACAAAGTGCATAAGAAAATCTTTGGCCATGCTGTGATAATGAACCGCAAAGCTGGAAGAGAAGACACAAGAGATCCACGTTCTATCACAAGAAGCAACAGTAATCGGCGCCGTAAACTAAAGATTTCATTGGACAGACCATCTAATGAGAATGAAACAGTATCAAGTGATTTCAAGATTATTCACGGAGAAGTCGTGTGATAAGAGACCAAGGGGAGGCCCAGGAGTAAGCTACGAGGGTAAATCAAAACAATACGCAGCAAGACTGGCGTGCATAATTGGCAGGAAGTGGCACTAGGTAGATGCATATGATAGCAATATGTGAGATCGGCATGGCAACTTCGACTTCTGTGGGAGCCAACAAGAAGAACAGCGAAGCAGTACTGACCCTACGACTTATCCAAGAGGATAGACTGAAAAAAGGCAAACTTCTTTTATAGCATCTGTAGAATTAGAGAAATCTTTTGACTATGTTTACTGGACTAAAATCTGAAATTTTTAAGATAACAAGGAAAAATACAAGGACCGAAAGTTTATTTACAACTCGTACAGAAAGCAGGCAGCAGTCATAACAGTCGAAGAATGTGACAAGGAAGCCATAATGAAGAATGGATGAGTCAGGGTTGTAGCCTATGGCCAACGTAATTCAGTCTGTACATTGAGCAAGCAGTAAAGGAAAGCATGGAGAAATTAGGCAAGGGAATTAAAGTTCTTCATCAGTATTTCTCAATTCAACATCCCTCATCCTGCCATAGACCCTTCAGTTAGTTTCTGTCAACCATTTCACGGTTCGAACATTAGTTCACAGATAATTGTACAAGACATCGTGAGATTTTCAACTTTTATAGACAGTCGTCAAAGAAATAAGTTTACCATTTTCTACGAATCTGTGCAGTCACTTAACACGCCGCGTTCTTCAAACTGCTCAAAACTCCCAACTACACACTTCTGCTTCACAAAATAACTCCCCTTGAATTTTCAATCATAACACGACTCAAATATTTCTCCTTATGACTTTCATCTTCATTACACTCGAATATTACATTTATTTCTGAGCTTCTGGGCCGCAACCCGAGCTTCAGCTTTGACTACTGGCCACGGAGCGACTCACTCAAACACTTCGAAAGCGTGCGCAGTCTACCTGGGATCCTCAGACCGCTGGCGCGTAACTGCGACTTTGGTTGGTTGGGTTGTTTTAGGGGAGGAGACCAGACAGCGAGGTCATCCGTCTCATCGGAGTATGGAAGGACGGGGAAGGAAGTCGGCCGTGCCCTTTCAAAGGAACCATCCCGGCATTTGCCTGGAACGATTTAGGGAAATCACGGAAAACCTAAATCAGGATGGTCGGACACGGGATTGAACCGTCGTCCTCCTGAACGCGAGCACCTTGTAGTCTCTGGAGCAGTGGTCGTCTAATGATTTTGCTCAAGAGCCATTAGGCATACTTTGAGGCGGCACCTCTAGCCGCACACGTACCGATATTATTATTAATTGGTAACCAGCATAAACTGGGACGGTATAAGCGCGCAGTAGGCTAGATACAGTAAGGGCGCGATAAGTTGGCTGCTGACCCCAAATCAACGATTATTGAGAGTCGGAACCATTCGGATCACTTCGTGTCGACTGTTCTCTGTTCCAGACTGCTGTCACCCTCATCGACCCCAAAGTTGTGACACTGTAATTGCTTGACAAAGTTTTGTGTTGTTTGTGTGAGCAGATGATTAATTGATTAATAACAATAATTGTATTTATATTTAAATGAAATATGCAGTAAGAGGCACGATCACAAATACTTTCTAAATGTTTTGAATGTAATTTTTCTTATTGTAATGCAACTGTCCCAATTTAATTTCAAGTTCCTTGCTGTCAATATGTACTGGTATAGCCCCGTCAATTTTGTGTGCGGGGAAGATTTTTATTTATTGATGCGATGAGATTTTCCCTGGAAGAGCCATCAAGTACACTATGCACGCATTCAAAAATGAACTTATGTTCGTTCAGAATTCAACATAGAATATCTTCAAAAGTGTTAAAAAATCAACAGGGATGCGTTTCAAAATAATATGAATATCCATAGACCAACCTGTGCTGAATACTAAGCGTTTTGTGAAACAATATTTTTTCTTCAATAATATGAATTTAGCACCCATTGAAAATGCCTCCCGGTTTCTTTCATCGAACTTTTAATGCTAACAGGTAAGTCCAGAAACCGTTAAACCCGTATGTTAATCAGCTCGCGACAGTTGAAGGACTATACGGATATTTTCAGCAAGAAGGAGCAACAGTGCACAACGCCTTGTCAATCTTGTCAAGAATGCATGAAGTGTTCGAGGAGGAACAGAAGCATTGCAGTTTCCCGGCCGTCTCGATCGGCTGATCTCTCTCGATGTGATTTTTACCTGTTGGTCAGTCTCATTGTAAATATCTTCTGGCCCAGTTTTGTTTTGCTCACACTGTACAACAGATTCCCGAGGGTCTTACATGGGAAATTTTGGAAGAAAGGGAATAGCTACCTCATGATATCTTCATTTAGAGAATAGATAAGCATAGAAGAGTGTATGGCAATTCTTCTGCCACGAATGAATATCTCACTCAAGGATTAACACAGACTGAGATGAGCTTGCGCACAGAATAATATACACAGTCGTTTTTCCCTCGTTCAGTACCCATATGGACAGGACAGAAAGCTGCAAATAGTTGTCTAAAGTACAATACAGTGGCTTGCTGAGTGTACAGGTTGTTACCAAAATAACATCAACAGACTTAGAGGGGTTGCAGAGGGTGTCATGAGGAACAAGATGAGGATAGGGGGTAGGAACCCATTGTCCAGAAACACCCAACGACGCTGCACTGTATCAAAATTAGAAGCACCAGCGCCTGCCACTAGGCTACCCCTTCGGCAGCAAACGTGACTTTGTACGCTGACAAACCCTGGGCGCAATGTCTCGTAATGTTGTTTGTTATTCAGTGATCGCAACTGATTGCCATGGTCACCAGTGGTGAAGAGGTAGTTGCTGCATGGAGAGGCCTTGTCGCCTATAACGTGATGGATGCTCTGTTGCCTCGGTGGATAGCGGTTTGCGACACAGGTTTCCATTTGCAGTTTATTTTTCTCCTCGAACCTTCTAAAATCTCGGTAAACAGGAGAAAAATAAACTGCAGATAGAAAATTGAGTCTGAAAACATTATCCACCAAGGCAACCGAGCTTCGCATTCGTATAAGGCCCGTTTGCACAGCAGCTAGCTCCGTCTTCTCCACTGGCGATCGTGGCAGTCAGTCGCGATCACTGAATAACAAACAACACTGCAAGACGTTGCGCCCACGGTTCGTCAGTGTACAAAGTCACGTTTGCTGCCGATGGGCCGAAGCCCCTCGAAGTGTGTCGGTATCGTTTTGTGATATCCTTGATATGTAAACGTAGAGATGCTAGTTGGTCGCGCTTACCCACCATTCACATCCGAGAAAAAGCTCTGTTTGCTGACGCCCGTTCGTTTATGTTCTTTGCCGTATAAAACAGGATCATACAGTATCTTGTGTGATAACTGGTAGGTATTACGTTCTGGTACGATTCCGAGGACGAAGCCACAGAATCGAAACGGATGCATGGTGGCTGCAGGAGACTCTCCAGCGCCGCGACCATCACCAAGGCGAAACTGAAAGAAGTTTAAATACGACATAAAAGTTTTCTGGGTATGGTACCGCGTTATAATTTAAAAAACTACTGCTGCTGGAGAAAAACCAACGTTTCGGCCACGGTTGCGGCGGGCTTCTTCTGGGTGGCCAAAACGTTGGTTTCTCTCCAGCAACAGTAGTGTTTTAAATTACGACGCGGTACCGTACCCAGAAAACTTGTATGTAGACTGACTCTGGCACATTATGATTGGTTTTATTACTGTTGCAAGGGTCGTACCGTTGTGTGGATGCAACAAGGATAAGAATGTTACCAGATTACAATCGACATCGTCACACGGGCCCAGCCCCTCACGTGAGGGCGTGGGGTACCATTCGGTATGATCATTTGGGCAGCAGCCGTTATACTTGTGACATTTTAAGGCTTATGGATATCACCTGTCTTCGAGGTCGAGGTATCCCAATCTACAGGTTCAGAGGGTGTCGGACAATTTCCTGGGCTGCACATTCTGCAGAACTCTCAGCCACTGAAAATATCTGTTCATTGGTTGCAAAGAGACTGACTCCTCATTACTAGTCAGCGACTACGACTGATGAACTCCAGCACAGAGTTGATGCGGCATAAAATGACACAGCTGTACCTGCCATCCCAGCTAAATACGACACGCCCAGCCGAAGTAGAGGCGCTGATGCTGTCAGATGTAGCACCTATGTATGCTGAATCTCACTCATTTCCTAACCCCAGATCAACTATAAATTTTATCATGCCTTCTTCCTACTATATAATATGCGCACAATAAGTAAAATTTAGATATTTGCTACCCTTGAAAGGGGAGGGCGGGAGATATGTGTATATGAATTAGGAATCTGATATTTAAGGGGCGACCAAAAGGTTTCCGTCAGAATGCATTGCTGCCTGGAATATACAGCGTAGCACGACTCCAATATGTGTATACAGGGTGGTCCATTAATAGTGACCGGGCCAAATATCTCACGAAATAAGCATCAAACGAAAAAACTACAAAGAACGAAACTCGTCTAGCTTGAAGGGGGAAACCAGATGGCACTATGGTTGGCCCGCTAGATGGCGCTGCCATAGGTCAAATGGATATCAACTGCGTTTTTTAAAATAGGAACCCCCCTTTTCTATTACATCTTCGTGTAGTACGTAAAGAAATATGAATGTTGTAGTTGAACCACTTTTTTCACTTTGTGATAGATGGCGCTGTAATAGTCACAAACACATGGCTCACAATTTTAGACGAACAGTTGGTAACAGGTAGGTTTTTTAAATTACAGAACGTAGGTACGTTTGAACATTTTATTTCGGTTGTTCCAATGTGATACATGTACCTTTGTGAACTTATCATTTCTGAGAACGCATGCTGTTACAGCTTGATTACCTGTAAATACCACATTAATGCAATAAATGCTCAAAATGATGTCTGACAATCTCAATGCATTTGGCAATACGTGTAACGACATTCCTCTCAACAGCGAGTGGATATTCACTGAAGAATGAAGAATGGGTATGGGGCAGAATGTCTGTCCAACACCACCGTTGTACAATGAGGCGCCAAGAGGTACTGCTACTTCATGATAACGCACGTCCCCATATCGCAAATGTCGTAACGCAGAAGTTACGCCAACTCAAGTGGGTGACATCCGAGAACCTGCTCTATAGGCCTGATCTCTTCCCAAGCTATTATCTCGCATTCGGGCCTTTAAAAACGGCCTTGAATGGTCGACGATTTCTGTCGGAGGAGGATGTGCAGCAGGCAGTTACGGACTCCTTCACGCAGCAGGACACGATGTTTTACCAAACGGCTATCTTCAACCTGGTGCGTCTGTGGGATGTTTGTCTCAATGCTCACGGTGATTTTGTCTGATGGCTATACCGATTCTGGACTGTATGGCCTTTGAATAGAAACTCTTTCAACACCCCTTACAATTGTAAGAGGGAAGCTTAGTCAGGGGCTGCAGATAAGGGGAGGGGGTGTATTTTAAAGAAACTTCATATTCTTATGTCGTGATATGGTTAAGCAAGGGTGCCTTAAACATGAATGGGGTTGAATCACGTTATTCAGGTTCCGTTCGCCTCCTACTGGGCTCGTCTGAAACATACAATCTATACAACTGTATCGGCCCAATAGAGCCATTAATATTGATGGTGCCTACAACGGATAAACTTTGATGATAGCACACAAGCTTAGTGCTACGTGTGGTATGTGCTAACGCATATAATGTACTAATACGCATTACGAAAAATTCAATACAGTGCCATTCGGAAACACTGATCACGTCTTTGCAGTAGGTTAAAGAAATTGGAAACGAACAAATTTGGATTCATACATGGCATCAACAACTGATGGCGATAAAAAATTATAGCTTAAGGCATTTTATTTATTCTTAAAATGTAAATTTGCCATTAATATTCACAAAAGAAAAGACGTAAACGTCTTCAACATATGAACACAACGATTCTTTAACACAATTAATAAAATAAGATTACGAACATGGTGGTGGTGTTACAGGTATTGTTAGTCTTATGGACACGGAGGATGTGAAGAGTTGTATGGAACAAGAACAACGGGAATAATTTGCACAAATTCTTAGGAACAGACACGCTGTGATATTAGGAGTGTTAAACTTTGAGCAGGTAGGACATAAGCATGTTACCGGCCAGATACCGTAGTGGCAAAAAAGATACATTAAGGTCTATGAATGTTAAAAGAGGAAGAATTCTTTACCCATGTCGGTGCTCGTTTTGCCCACAATTTCGCGTATTACAATACGGAATACAGGATTACTCGCTGGAAACAAGATAAAGAACAAGTGACATTGTTTCCTCAGCACGACTGCGTTCAACGCTGAAAGCAAACACCTTAACTCGCATGAAATGCTCAAAAGAAGAGGTAAGCTGCCTTACAAGGGCGCGCTCAAAAATAGTGCCTCCGATTTTTGTGTGTGAAAACTATTAAAGCTTTTAAAATAAAAAAATTGTTATTAACGTTCTACATCCTTATTCTTCATGTCTACGTATTTATTTCTCAACACAGTCTACATCTGTCTACATCTACATCCATACTCCGCAAGCCACCTGACGGTGTGTGGCGGAGGGTACCTTGAGTACCTCTATCGGTTCTCCCTTCTATTCCAGTCTCGTATTGTTCGTGGAATGAAGGATTGTCGGTATGCCTCTGTGTGGGTTCTAATCTCTCTGATTTTATCCTCATGGTCTCTTCGCGAGATATACGTAGGAGGGAGCAATATACTGCTTGGCTCTTCGGTGAAGGTATGTTCTCGAAACTTTGACAAAAGCCCGTACCGAGCTACTGAGCGTCTCTCCTGTAGAGTCTTCCACTGGAGTTTATCTATCATCTCCGTAACGCTTTCGCGATTACTAAATGATCCTGTAACGAAGCTCGCTGCTTTCCGTTGGCTCTTCTCTATCTCTTCTATCAACCCTATCTGGTACGGATCCCACACTGGTGAGCAATATTGAAGCAGTGGGCGAACAAGCGTACTGTAACCTACTTCCTTTGTTTTCGGATTGCATTTCCTTAGGATTCTTCCAATGAATCTCAGTCTGGCATCTGCTTTACCGACGATCAACATTATATGATCATTTCATTTTAAATCACTCCGAATGCGTTCTCCCAGATAATTTATGGTATTAACTGCTTCCAGTTGTTGACCTGCTATTTTGTAGCTAAATGATAAAGGATCTATCTTTCTGTGTATTCGCAGCACATTACACTTGTCTACATTGAGATTCAATTGCCATTCCCTGCACCATGCGTCAATTCGCTGCAGATCCTCCTGCATTTCAGTACAATTTTCCATTGTTACAACCTCTCGATACACCACAGCATCATCTGCAAAAAGCCTCAGTGAACTTACGATGTCATCCACCAGGTCATTTATGTATATTGTGAATAGCAACTGTCCTATGACACTCCCCTGCGGCACACCTGAAATCACTCTTACTTCGGAAGACTTCTCTCCATTGAGAATGACATGCTGCGTCCTGTTATCTAGGAACTCCTCAATCCAATCACACAATTGGTCTGATAGTCCATATGCTCTTACTTTGTTCATTAAACGACTGTGGGGAACTGTATCGAACGCCTTGCGGAAGTCAAGAAACACGGCATTTACCTGTGAACCCGTGTCTATGGTCCTCTGAGTCTCGTGGACGAATAGCGCGAGCTGAGTTTCACATGACCGTCTTTTTCGAAACGCATGCTGATTCCTACAGAGTAGATTTATAGTCTCCAGAAAAGTCATTATACTCGAACACAATACGTGTTCCAAAATTCTACAACTGATCGACGTTAGAGATATAGGTCTATAGTTCTGCACATCTGTTCGACGTCCCTTCTTGAAAACGGGGATGACCTGTGCCCTTTTCCAATCCTTTGGAACGCTACGCTCTTCTAGAGACCTACGGTACACCGCTGCAAGAAGGGGGGCAAGTTCCTTCGCGTACTCTGTGTAAAATCGAACTGGTATCCCATCAGGTCCAGAGGCCTTTCCTCTTTTGAGCGATTTTAATTGTTTCTCTATCCCTCTGTCGTCTATTTCGATATCTACCATTTTGTCATCTGTGCGACAATCTAGAGAAGGAACTACAGTGCAATGTTACTCTGTGAAACAACTTTGGAAAAAGACATTTAGTATTTCGGCCTTTAGTCTGTCATCCTCTGTTTCAGTACCATTTTGGTCACAGAGTGTCAGGACATTTTGTTTTGATCCACCTACCGCTTTGACATAAGACCAAAATTTCTTAGGATTTTCTGCCAAGTCAGTACATAGAACTTTACTTTCGAATTCATTGAACGCCTCTCGCATAGCCCTCCTCACACTACATTTCGCTTCGCGTAACACAGGCACCCTGGCGAGGACACTTCACTCGACGAGAGACGAATTTCTTGATATCGTCACTGTAGAATGTTTGGTTTTGTTGACGGAGCCACAACTTCAACTTTGCTTGCATCATTTCATCACTATGAAAATGAAGTCCTCTAAGTTCTGGAAAAAGATGAAAACCAAATGGGGCCAGTTAGGAACTGTATGGATGATTATCGATGACGGTGGACCGTAGGCGTCGGATTATTTTAGATGTAGCAGCGCTCGTGTGTGGTCTGGCACTGTTATGTGGACAAACTTTTCGAGTTCGAACGGTCTTTCTGACACACCGACTTAGTTATGTTTCTCAGCGCCATGTTAAAAGTTACAAGTTGGAGCACTCTAGCGGCGGAGGACTGCAGGTATGTAGCCATGAAGAATATACAAGCAGAGTGTTAGTAACGTTTGTTTTATTTAACAAACTTTGAGACTTTTCACATAAAAAATACGGAGCCGTTACATTGCAGCACGCCCTCGCAGTTCACTGAAGGAGTTATCATTTTTATTTATTAAACTCAGAACGAACTTAAAGTGACTGAGGCGCCACGTGGCGTGATCACTGACCAAAAATCAAGATCAAAAATACTTCTTAATATTTTAAAAATCACGTGATTACATCTCATCAGGGACAAAGAATTCCACAGTAAACAGCACCCTACACGTAAAATTTGAATAAAAATAACCAAGAAATATAGTCGCGAAGTAAACAATTGAATTACACTTCCGACCGAAACAGATAAAAACTGTCTACAAGCTGAAATGAATCAAGCCGTTATCTGACTCTACACTGTACCAGTAAACTCAGAAGAGCTACCGTCTTATTCTCAAGTGTCCCAAATATAAAATCTCTCGCCGTTCGCAAATTTCCTTCGCGTCCTCTCAGAGAGTGTTGGGGTGCACATAACTATTAGCTAGCACCAAGCTTATAGACGCTTAAGAGGGAGACGGTATATCTCTGGCTTGCCGTGTACTCTCTGATAGCCCCTACTGGCAGACCGCTAGGCTGGCAAGGTTCAGGTACACATTGGTTAACTCTCTAGTAACGCGCGAAACTTTGAAAACAGCCTCATCCATTCCTCCAGTGTCTCAGAAGGTTAAATAGCAACGGGTGTGGATCACTTTGGTATAAATACATAATAAATAAACACATTTCCCGATCATTCCTTCGTCGGAGACTCGTCACCACGGCGAAAGAGTGTTAATTCAGCGGCTGGTCCCGGCAGAGGTTCGAGTCCTCCCTCGGGCATGGGTGTGTGTGTTTATCCTTAGGATATGTTAGGTTAAGTAGTGTGTAAGCTTAGGGACTGATAACCTTAGCAGTTAAGTCCCATAAGATTTCACATACATTTGAACATTTTTTTTGATTTTTTGTTAATTCAGTGTGACTCACGTGTTGGTAATATGGTCGGAAATTCTAAACGACAAAACCTCATGAAAAGTGATTGACTGTAACATTTCATCCTTCCTAGTATTGCAATTTTAAAAGATATTCCTGAAACCATAAAGGTTATTAATCTCGTGCCGCTCCCTGTCTCCATTTTTTATTTTTGGAAATTCATTTAAGAATGAAGGTGCTCAGAAATAGAATGGTTGTCCAGGGAACAGTGATGGTATAGCATTCTCTGTGAACATCGAAACTGTCTTACGTATGGACATAACTGATATTTCCCTCAGTTTGCGGACAGTTTTCCGACACGAAGAAAAAAAAAAAAAAAACTAGAAACAACTTTAACACTAATAAGTCCCAAACGCAACCACCGGTCCTCGCATGAACGTTAAATTCTTGTTGAAAGCATGATTTATGGGATAACGTACTGGATTTCTCGAAGGACACGCTCTTACGTAGCACAGGCTTCATGACGTCACGCTATCTACCTGTCAGTTGTCACTGGCTCCACTGTATATCCCGTAGGTTACGCCATTACGCTCCAGCCGGTCAGCACAATGGAGAAACAAAAGCGTTATGCGAACAGATCTCGGAACCAACACAGCAAAGTGAAGGAGCGAGAGCGAAGAACTGTATGTTAGATGACTCCGTTGTGGGCAGCTGGGGTTAGAAGAGGTGTGGGTGGCTCGCTGTCTGCGGATAATGCAGCAAAATACTGTGTGCCAGCTGCGGCTTACGGACATAAATAGTGATGAAGTGTGCACGAGTACGAAAGTGGTTCTCTTTTGCTGCTATGCTCCCTGTTACTCGCGCATAAAGTATGCGATAAATTACTCTTCTCCTGTAATCATGTCAGGTATTCCCATTAATACAGTAATAAAACCGCAATTTACGCAAGGTAATCTTAGTGGTATGCGATTTATACTGTCAACACTTTCAGTAGTGTACGTTACGTAACAGAATGTCATGGCGAACATACTTCTGGAAGATCCATTTTCACTTTCAAAATTCCTGTTTCTAATTACGAAAGCCCTGCGGGAAACTTATGTTCCACGCCAACTCAAGGAGACCACATCAACAAGTGATCGAATTAGCTGATGATGATGATGACTCTTTCATTCATTGTAATGTGTACATAGCTACCGAGTTTTCCCCACTACGAGCTACTGCTTGTCATTCAGGGTCGGTTCAGGCATACCGTCTCCTGATCTGTTGGATGCTAGGAGCTCTCATGTACTGAGTGTGTTCATTCTGTTAAATAAAGTTCCTAATTTCCACGGAGCACTAGAGCGATATTTCAAGTATTACCAGTCGGTTTAGTAAATTCCCGCTATTAAAAGGTCAAAAAGCCGTAATTCTAGCAGCAACCAACAAAGGAATGAAGGAATATTATGCCTTAACGTCCTGTCGACGACTGTGGCGTTAGAGTCGGAGCACAAGCTCCTGGGGAATGATGGGGGAATGAAATCGGTCCAGATCTTACCAGAAGAACTATCTCGGCGCCTTCCTTATCGGTAAACGATTTAGGGGAACTGTGGAAACCCTAAACCTTAACTGGTGGTAGCGGGCTTGAAGCACCACTCTTCTGAAGTGAGCGACCCGTTTCTCCACCTCACTCGGTTTGTTCTTTGAGATTTGGCGTAATTTATTCAGATTCATGTGTGGTGTGGCATATTTGATTATGTCCAGAAAGAAGAGAAAAAGTGAACCTAAAACACACAAGAACGATTGTTTGTATTTTTATTGGGATTGTAGAAAATTAGGAAGAGTTTGTGAAAATGAATGCCGACCTTGCTTCGCCTTGTAATATTTTTAGAGGTACGGGAGGTCGTTTTGTCGTGTATCAGTCGTTTACTGTCGCGTGTTGTATCGATCAATTTAGTTCGTAATTTTGTAACGTGAGGGTCAGTTAATCATTATAGTCATACTTTATCAATCAATTTATTTTGTATTTTCGTAATGCGAAGGTCATTTAATCATTATAGTCTCTTTTTGGAATTAATACATGCGTAATAACGTTTTTGCGTGTATTTTTGTCGCACCCCGACCAGTTGTTAATATATTAAGTTTTTTTCAATTGTTTTTGTGTATATCTGGACACATTGTTAAGTTACAAAACCTTAGTTTGTTTGTAAATTATGGAAAAAGACTACCTTTTCTGAACAATCGATGTAAAATCTTTGAAATATGTAAATATCTCTGATCTAGCGATCGAGTGCATTGTAAAATATTGTCCCTTAGGATCTCGTTTTAGCTTGAGTCAGTTGTAATTGTGTTGAGAAAAGTAATACTTTGTTGTCAACAGAAAATAAATCATTGCGTCGAAATACAAGAAATTAGTTTGTAAGACAACAAAAAACCGTCAGTTCTTCTTACAGCACAACAAAATCGAGATGAATCAGCTACTATAGTGGGAACTATAGATCGTCTGCCACAATGAATTTTCGTGACAGCCAATGATACAAAAGATAGGTAAAAATATGAATTGCTCCTAGTTCTCAAATATTTCTTAAATGTTGCAACATACTCGTTATTTAGAGTAAGATGCAATTAGAACTGAAATTTACAAGCGCAGGTGAGAAAAGTAGTCAAGCATTACAAACCGAAAATTTCGAGACCTAGGCACCTATCTATCTAATGAACGACAGGTTACGTTATATATGAATAAATGGAAGATATAGGACGCGGTTAGGAGGAAAAAGATCTTGGAGCGTCTTAGCTCAACATATGACACGATCACCGTGCTAGGAGAGCTATACAGCCATGCAGCAGATAGACAGCGAACCAGTGAGCAGGCGATGGCTCTCCGAATGACAAGTATTTGCGATAGAAGCAGAACGAGGGAGCAGTAGAAACACTATGAGCTGCAGTTAAAAATCTAGGAATTATGTTACGAAGTGGCACGAATTCAGGCGAAGGGTGGATCGAAAATTACAATTTACTGGTAAAATGTCCTTCAGCGTATAAATGTTTATAAACATGAATTTAAGTAGAATTTGAGTATTTGGAAGTTAATGGGGTGGCGCAAAGAACACGAAAACAGATTTGCATTTGCGAGACATTAGTTTAATTTCCGTCCGGCCGTCAGGATGTGGTTGCGTTAGAACACGCTACAAAAATACTGTGACAAGGGTACAACAAATTTCCTTCCATCGTCTTACCCAAACCATGCTTGTGCTTCGTTTCCAATGACATCGTCGTGTGGTAGAAATTGAAGTCTGATCTTCTGTCTTTCGAGTGTTTGGGATGCATGCGGCTTTAAAGAGAAGACTGAAGGAATTTAGCTGCATAGTGCTAGAATTTTAATTGGACATCTCAGTTAGTGCGCTAGCTTTTCAGAGACGCTTAGGAATCTTATGAAACAATCGCTAGTGAAAGACGATATTCTTTTTGGGAAACGTTAGTGGGCACACATATAAGTCTTCGAAAAAACCAATAAAATAGAAACAATGACTGAATTTAGGAAGTGGCATATTGCGAATAATCTGTTTTGTGTACTTGAGGTTCTCGTTGACGATTGTGGAAATTGGAAATTTGTGGTAAGTTCCTATGGGACCAAACTGCTAAGGTCATCGGTCCCTAGACTTAGACACTACTTAACCAAACTTAAACTAACTTACGCTAAGGACAACACACACACCCATACCCGAGGGAGGACTCGAACCTCTCTCTCTCTCTCTCTCTCTCTCTCTCTCTCTCTCTCTCTCTCTCTCTCTCTCCCCCCCCCCCCACCCCCCACTCCCCTATTAGTCCTACCCAATAAGTGTCCCAGATTGATGAAGAATATTCAAGAGTCGGTCGAAAAGAGCATTGTAATCTGCATATTTCGTGGGTCAGTAACATTTTCTTAAGACTCTTGCTATGAACCTGTCTGGCATCTGCTTTTCCTGTTTTTAGTTTTATGTGGTCTGGATCGATAATCCAAGATATTTTACGATAGGCCCGAACCCCTTGTAAGGAAGTCCTAATACCACATTTTTCTCCTAACTACAACATAATGTTGCCCTCCGTGGGGCAGATGATTCTCGATTTACGTACCATCAATGACCAATGTAGAATTGGTAGGTAGTGTTTATAAACATTCATATTGTTTCTACGTACTACTACATATCAAACAGATTAAGCCTGTGGTGTAGACATCCAATGCAGTGGACAGCTGTTAATAATCAAATGGATACTCCCTACTGGTGCCGTGCCCTGCGTGCGTTTGCAGCCTCAGGGCAGATTAAAAACGCGACAGGAGCAACATTAATAGCCGTCCACTGCGACGGATAACTGCAACACATTCTTAAGTAACGAAACTTAAAGTTCCGTCCTTAAGGATACATTGACAGAAAAATTTTCAAGTACGTGATCGTTCGAATACGTAGTAAGGATGTCCTAGTACCACGCTTTGTGATGAGGTAATGAAGAAGCCGTAAAATGGTCTCTTCACGTCTGCTCGAGGCTTGCTGATTAATGCACCTGTCCTGCTGTGGTATTTCCGAAAATCAGATATCGAGAAGGTGATTACTTTTTCCCCTCCATTTGTCCGAGGCAGTTGGCAGAACGCAGGGCGATCTGGTGGGCAGCATCGAACGGCAAAAGTGGAGCGCAAGGTAAGGCTGCGAGCTGCAGCGAGGGGCCACGTGCGCAGCCGGTGTCAGCGGGCACGGGGGACACCGCGACGGCTCCCGACAGTATGCACAGAAGTAAACACCCGCACCGCTGATAGCGAAACACGGCGCGGCACTGGCTGGCGTCGCGCTGTTTGTAGGTCACAGTCTTGTTAGAGATAAAGGGCGTAAACTAAGCTCGCGAGATAGCCCCGGTGATATTAAGCTGACACTTAGACACGCGCGAGGGGCCGTGATTAAGGAGTTAGTGGCCGCCGGCGCCGGCTGTGCCGCTAGCCACGGCTAGCCGGGAGGCCCGGCCGGGCAGCAGGCGGGGCGGTGCGGCGCGGCCGCTGTTTGCTCGGCCGTGTTTGGCGAGCAAATTCCTCACCTGAGCGTATCCTGCGCGGCGCGCTCTCGCTCACTCGCCCGCTGAATGGACGTGGGAAAGTTTGCTCGCCGGCCGGTCCCCGTAGTTTCTATTTCTGGACCTAGCAGCCCCACACTTCTCCTCAACCAGCCGCGAACGCGGAGCGTGCTTATTTCGCTCTTCCGAGCCTTTCCTCTGCCTCTCTATCCTCTTTCGTCTATATTTACTTCCCGATTCACGTTTAAGACAAGGTGTATCTTAAATCTCTGATTGCAGGGGGTGTTTTAGCATTCGAAACACGCCCCATCCTGGATGCGACTGACTTCAAATGGTTCAAATGGCTCTAAACACTATGGGACTTAACATCTGAGGTCATCAGTCCTCTAGACTTAGAACTACTTAGACCTAACTAACGTAAGGACATCACACACATCCATGCCCGAAGCAGGATTCGAACCTACGACCGTAGCGGTCGCGCGGTTTGAGACTGAAGCGCATAGAACCGCTCGGGCACAACGGCCGGCTGCGACTGACTGCTACAGCAATTTAGTGCCGATGTGACTCTGATATTGTAGTCATCTCCTGTGCTTGTTTATCACTTAGCTGTTGAAATATTGTCTTTTTAGCGAGACTTTTGTTCCATGATTACAAGGGTAATTACAAAAGCTCTGCACACTGTAAGACAGAATTGAAGAAAATAATTTATTTTACAAAACATCACGGTAAATAATGACAGCCAAACAGTTGCAGGATAAAGATTTATTAAAATTCTTGACCACGGTTTAGGTATATCTAAATATACCTTCATCAGAAGTAAAATATACCTGAACAGGAAGACACCTTCATTATCAAAAACTTAGCATCGGAACTGAGAAAGAAAAAGGAAACACTATAGCTTATGTAACTGCAAAATTACCGTAGTATTACAGGCACAAAAACTTTTAGTTACTTACTAAAATCACATCCTGCAATGGAGATTCATAAAACAATTGTACCAAAGGCGTCGTCAATAGTTAAAACTAAAGTATCACCTCCATCTGTTCAGCATGATTATCAAGAGATGGTCGATGCGAACACGGCATATTATCAATACTTAGCCTGTGAACTAGCGTGAAGAGGGCGTGGTAGCACTTGGGCAAACAGTTTCACCAAGAGAGGGCACTTGTGGTATGCGCGAGACACTCGCGCACATTAAAATGTATGGATACATACACATGCACATCAAAATTATTAGACGTTGTGCTGATTCAAACCTTCTGTCTTAATAAATAAAACATATCAGAACCGTTTAAAAACATATACGTAAAATAGAAAATATGAAACCAGTCTACCTGTGTCCTAGTGTCAAGCAGATGAAGCTTGCGCTACAGAACACATCTAACGAGAGAGGGCACTACTGTTACGCGCGAGAATCTCGCGTAACTTAAATGGTAAAATATATACTAGCGAAAACAACCAAATTTTAAAATAAAACGAAACCATCTGTCGTTGTGAATAAAAACATAACAGTCAATTAACCACACATACACATCGAAGACCATAAACAGCGAACATCAAAAATACGTAAAATCCCAACAAGACAGGAAAAGCGCATCTCACCGACATCAAAACAAATGCAAAGGCCTCCAGTCCGATTTCCATTGTTGCGTATGACAGTTTCTCAACATTTTGGCAACTTTTGTATTCCTGGTAGGGCACCTTCATTGTGGAGCTGTCTGATTACGCGGGTCACCTCACTCTAAATATCGTCACCCGTATCAAAACGTTTTCTACGGAGTTGTTCCTTGAATCATCATCATCATCATCATTTAAGACTGATTATGCCTTTCAGCGTTCAGTCTGGAGCATAGCGTCCCTTATACAATTCCTCCATGATCCCCTGTTCAGTGCTAACATTGGTGCCTCTTCTGATGTTAAACCTATTACTTCAAAATCATTCTTAACCGAATCCAGGTACCTTCTCCTCGGTCTGCCCCGACTCCTAATACCCTCTACTGCTGAATCCATGAGTCTCTTTGGTAACCTTACTTCTCCCATGCATGTAACATGACCCCACCATCTAAGCCTGTTCGCCCTGACTGCTACATCTATAGAGTTCATTCCCAGTTTTTCTTTGATTTCCTCATTGTGGACACCCTCCTGCCATTGTTCCCATCTACTAGTACCTGCAAGCATCCTAGCTACTTTCATATCCGTAACCTCAACCTTGTTGATAAGGTAACCTGAATCCACCCAGCTTTCGCTCCCATACAACAAAGTTGGTCGAAAGATTGAACGGTGCACAGATAACTTAGTCTTGGTACTGACTTCCTCCTTGGAGAAGAGAGTAGATCGTAGCTGAGCGCTCACTGCATTAGCTTCCAGTTCTTTCACTATGTTGCAATCCTGTGAGAATATGCATCCTAAGTACTTGAAACCGTCCACCTGTTCTAACTTTGTTCCTCCTATTTGGCACTCAATCCGTTTATATTTCTTTCCCACTGACATTACTTTCGTTTTGGAGATGCTAATCTTCATACCATAGTCCTTACATTTCTGATCTAGCTCTGAAATATTACTTTGCAAACTTTCAATCGAATCTGCCATCACAACTAAGTCATCCGCATATGCAAGACTGCTTATTTTGTGTTCACATATCTTAATCTCATCCAGCCAGTCTATTGTTTTCTACATATGATCCATAAATAATATGAACAACAGTGGAGACAGGTTGCAGCCTTGTCTTACCCCTGAAACTACTCTGAACCATGAACTCCACTTACCGTCAACTCTAACTGCTGCCTGACTATCCATGTAAAGAACTTTAATTGCTTGCAAAAGTTTGCCTCCTATTCCATAATCTTGTAGAACAGACAATAACTTCCTCCTAGGAACCCGGTCATATGCCTTTTCTAGATCTATAAAGCATAGATACAATTCCCTGTTCCACTCATAACACTTCTCCATTATTTGCCGTAAGCTAAAGATCTGGTCCTGACAATCTCTAAGAGGCCTAAACCCACACTGATTTTCATCCAATTGGTCCTCAAGTAATACTCGCACTTTCCTTTCAACAATACCTGCGAAGATTTTACCCACAACGCTGATTAAAGAGATACCTCTGTAGATGTTACAATCTTTTCTGTTTCCATGTTTAAAGATTGGTGTGATTACTGCTTTTGTCCAGTCTGATGGAACCTGTCCCAACTCCCAGGCCATTTGAATTATCCTGTGTAGCCATTTAAGACCTGACATTCCACTGTATTTGATGAGTTCCGACTTAATTTCATCCACCCCAGCCGCTTTATTGCACTGCAATCTATTGACCATTTTTTCCACTTCCTCAAATGTGACCCTATTTCCATAATCATTCCTATCCCATTCTACCTCGAAATCTGAAACATTACTGATCGCATTTTCACCTACATTGAGCATCTCTTCAAAATATTCCCTCCATCTGCCCAAGGCATCCACAGGATTCACCAGCAGTTTTCCTGACCTGTCCAAAATACTTGTCATTTCCTTCTTACCTCCCTTTCGAAGACTGCTAATTACACTCCAGAATGGTTCATCCTACTTTTACACACTACTGTTCCAAGACATTCTTTAGCCACTTCTAGTACTGTGTCCCTGTACCTTGTCCATTCCTTTTCCAATGACTGTAATTGACTACATTCAAATAACTTGTACCTTTCTGAGATCGCTGTTATGTACTTGTGCCTGATTTCCTTATCCTGAAGTATCTCCACTCTTATCCTCCTACATATGGACCTGACTTCCTGCACTTTCGGCCTCACAATCCCAATTTCACTGCAGATTAAATAATGATCAGTGTCATCAAAGAATCCCCTGAATACACGTGTGTCCCTCACAGCCTTCCTGAATTCCTGATCTGTTATTATATAGTCAATGACAGATCTGGTTCCCCTGCCTTCCCAAGTATACCGGTGAATGTTCTTATGTTTAAAAAAGGAGTTTGTGATTACTAAGCCCATACTGGCACAGAAATCCAAGAGTTGTTTCCCGTTCGTGTTGGCCTCCATATCCTCTCCAAATTTACCCATAACCATTTCATACCCTTCTGTTCGATTTCCAATCCTGGCGTTAAAATCACCCATGAGCAGAACACTGTCCTTGTCCTTTACTCTAACAGCTACATCACTGTGTGCCTCATAAAAACTATCCATCTTATCTTGATCTGTCCCTTCACAATGCGAATATACTGACACAATCCTAATTTTCTTGCTAGACACTGTCAGATCTATCCACATCAGTCGTTCGTTTACATACCTTATTGCAACTACGCTGGGTTCCATTTCTTTCCTGATGTAAAGCCCTACACCCCATTGTGCTATTCCTGCTATGACTCCTGACAGGTAGACCTTGTATTCTCCCACTTCCTCTTCTTTCTCACCCCTTACCCGAATGAAACGTAATCATAGCTAACACTTGGCTTAAGAATCATGATAGAAGGTTGTATACATGGAAGAACCCTGGAGATACTAAAAGATATCAGATAGATTATATAATGGTAAGACAGAGATTTAAGAACCAGGTTTTAAATTGTAAGACATTTCCAGGGGCAGATGTGGACTCTGACCACAATCTATTGGCTATGACCTGTAGATTAAAACTGAAGAAACTGCAAAAAGGTGGGAATTTAAGGAGATGGGACCTGGATAAACTGAAAGAACCAGAGGTTGTACGGAGTTTCAGGGAGAGCATAAGGGAACAATTGACAGGAATGGGGGAAAGAAATACAGTAGAAGAAGAATTGGTAGTTTTGAGGGATGAAGTAGTGAAGGCAGCAGAGGATCAAGTAGGTAAAAAGACGAGGGCTAGTAGAAATCCTTGGGTAACAGAAGAAATATTGAATTTAATTGATGAAAGGAGAAAATATAAAAATGCAGTAAATGAAGCAGGCAAAAAGGAATACAAACGTCTCAAAAATGAGATTGACAGGAAGTGCGGAATGGCTAAGCAGGGATGGCTAGAGGACAAATGTAAGGGTGTAGAGGCTTATCTCACTAGGGGTAAGATAGATACTGCCTACAGGAAAATTAAAGAGACCTTTGGAGATAAGAGAACCACTTGTATGAACATCAAGAGCTCAGATGGAAACCCAGTTCTAAGCAAAGAAGGGAAAGCAGAAAGGTGGAAGGAGTATATAGAGGGTCTATACAAGGGCGATGTACTTGAGGACAATATTATGGAAATGGAAGAGGATGTAGATGAAGATGAAGATGAAATGGGAGATACGATACTGCGTGAAGAGTTTGACAGAGCACTTAAAGACCAGAGTCGAAACATGGCCCCCGGAGTAGACAACATTCCAGTAGATCTACTGACGGCCTTGGGAGAGCCAGTCCTGACGAAACTCTACCATCTGGTGAGCAAGATGTACGAAACAGGCGAAATACCCTCAGACTTCAAGAAGGATATAATCATTCCAATCATGGAAGTGAAACATGGACGGTAAATAGTTTGGACAAGAAGAGAATAGAAGCTTTTGAAATGTGGTGCTACAGAAGAATGCTGAAGATCAGATGGGTAGATCACATAACTAATGAGGAAGTATTGAATAGGATTGGGGAGAAGAGAAGTTTGTGGCACAACTTGTCCAGAAGAAGAAGGGATCGGTTGGTAGGACATGTTCTGAGGCATCAAGGGATCACCAATTTAGTATTGGAAGGCAGCGTGGAGGGTAAAAATCGTAGGGGGAGACCAAGAGATGAATACACTAAGCAGATTCAGAAGGATGTAGGTTGCAGTAGGTACTGGGAGATGAAGAAGCTTGCACAGGATAGAGTAGCATGGAGAGCTGCATCAAACCAGTCTCAGGACTGAAGACAACAACAACAACAACAACCCGAATGTCACTAACAGCTAAAACGTCCAGCCCCATCTTACTTGCAGCCTCTGCCAGCTCTACCTTCTTCCCAGAGTAGCCCCCATTCATATTAATAGCTCCCCATCTCATTACCATTTGTTTGCCAAGTCGTATCTTAGGAGTCCCTGGTTTGTCAGTTAGAGGTGGGACTCCGTCACCTCCAAAGGTCCGAGGCATCATATTTAAAGTACCAGGGAAGCAGGTTGCTAGCCTTACTTTCCCCGAGTCCCATTGGGTTTTACCCCTAACGGCTGAGGGACTAACCGGTGGATTTGGTAGTCTTTGCCGTATGAGCACAAAGGTGACCATGACTCGGAATATGTCCGAGATGCCCAGCCTTATTCCAAAGTAACTGGTATCCCGACTGTCGGGACCACTTACTTGGCCACTCATACGTCGCCCGTGGTTCATGAACTAGGACATGACTACAGGAACTCACACCATGAACAACAATTCCGTTTAAGGATTAATATCCAGGATGGTAATGAATGTCATGGCGGCATTCATTGCTTGTGTTGAATAATTGAATCCTCCAGTACATGAAATGTGTATAGCTAAAAGGCATTTCTAGTGCCTGATTGAGGTACAAGTCTTACCAAAACGATCTGCAAGACCAGACTGAATCTCCTTTTTGATCAGAATTCCTCAAGAACTGAATTGTAGTAAAGCCAATAAATACGACCGGTGCTCAGCATCGCCACCTTTGACACAATCGCTACGCTGGCACACACAAACAATCGTAACATTTTCATGGTATATTTTACTATGGCAGAATGTAAAACTCTTTCGATTGCAGCAATACTGGCGATGGCCATACACTTTACTATTCTCGAAGCATTTCAATGAACAGCACACAACTCTATTATCAGTTCAATGTTATTGTTTTCGGTGTATCCTCTAAACAGTAGCTTTCTATAAACCCAATAGACGGTACTTCAAAACTCCTTTTCTGTTTGCTTTAAACCTATAGGTCTTTCGTAGTACATTCTGTTTTCTTTATTTATTTTTTATTTGTTGATTCTACATTTCTGTGCTTTGTTGTAAGACAGTAGAATTCTAATAAACTGCAAGAAACAATGTTAGTAAATGCTCGTAACTCTCCTAGTACCTGCTGAAACCCTCGAAGAACAAAAAACAGATGTTAAGATCTGCGAACAGTTTGGAATATTCATAACCCAGTAAGAAGCATGCTTCTACCGTATCATGACTAACCGCGCACGTGGCAATCAAAATGTTAAATAAGGGCGACAGAACGGATATCAGGAACTTCGATTCCAAGCCAGTGCTAAGCAAAGAGGAGAAAAAAAACATATAGAAGGGCTACACAAACGATACAAAAGCAATATTATGGAAAGGAAAGTGGAAGTAGATGAATATGGGAAGAGAGATTAGATATCGCTTGAAGTATTTGACGAAAATTCAAAGAGCTAAGCCGAAACTCGGCACTTGGAGTAGACGAAAGTCCCTCATAATCATTATGATACATGAGAGAACAAACCGGGACAGAAATATAGGGTGTATCAAAAAGAACCATCCGATTTAAAAATATCATAACTGATATGTTATCTAAGGTATGCACGTGAACAACGTACTGTTGGAAAGAGCAAAACTCTCGAGTTTTACATGGGGCACCGCCACACTGCCATCTGGAAGTGCGGGAATTTTTAAATCAAAGGATTATTGAACGATGGGCTCTCTGAGCACTATGGAACTTAACTTCTGAGGTCATCAGTCCTCTAGAACTTAGAACTACTTAAACCTAACTAACCTAAGGACATCACACACATCAATTCCCGAGGCAGGATTCGAACCTTCGACCGTAGCGGTCGCGCGGTTCCAGACTGTAGCGCCTAGAACCGCTCGGCCACTCCAGCCGGCCTGAACGAATGGTCTGTCGCACTAGACCATGATTCAGCTTGGCATTACTGGCCTCCAAGGTCACAGGATCTGACTGCATGTAATTATTTCTTGTGCCTCTGTTACTAACAACAGTGAATGAACTGAGACACCGCCTAACAGCAGCTGTGGAAGCTGTAACCAAAAGACATGCACGCTGCAGTGTCGGAACAATATGAATACCACATTGACATATGCCGTGCATCTCAAGAGGGGCATACCTATGAAAAGGTATGAAAAAAACTTTCTGAGTTCCCCGTTCATCAAAAAATTAAATTCATTATATATGTTTATTAGTTTCAGAAATATAGACGTACCAAATCGGATGATTCTGTTTGATACCCCGTTGTTCCACCTGATATGCAAGGTATATGAGACAGGCAAAATTCCCACAGATAATTATAATTCCAAAGAAGGTAGCTACTGACCGGTGTAAATATTACAGAATCATGATTTTAAGCAGGATAAAAAACGCTCCTATTACACGACAAAGAAGGCGAATCTGTGCTGGGCAGAGTAAAGGATGTAAAAGAGGGAAACTAGCTTTTCGAAAATTTCAAGGACAATTAAATCAAAACCTCTTGAAAGATTCGCTCTTTTGCATTTGTTAGTACCAATCTCATGAAACACAATGAATCTTGTCAAGTAAAGTAACATGATACATGATGTTTTGTCGTGTGATATGACACATGCTATAATACCATCCAACATGCAATTTGTCATAAAGTGCAGCGTCCCCACTCAGGCATATTCCCTATTATAGATGAATCCCCACTCTCGGATACTTCCCACTCTGAGTGCATCCCACTCTCTACAAGCAGATAAATTTCTGTCTATTTGTTTTTACACCCGTTACCACACATGTAACAGGGGTGGGTCTAAAAGAACTCACTGCGCTGGGGAAGTTGGGTTAACTCTTAAAAAGCGCGAATATGTCAAGATGTTTTGCTTTAAGTGTCTTTGAAACTGCCAAATAAGTAGAAAATCTAGTTCCCATCTTTTATATCATTAACTCTGCTCAGGACATGTTCACCTTATTTTGTACTACGATAGGAGCATTTTTCATTCTGGTTCCCAGCTTTAAGTCTACCATAATTCTGACATTAGACAACTATAGCTTGGCAATCGATGTAGATTTTTGTTCACTCAGGCGACGACTGATTCAGTATAGGTCTTTTAATTATCTTTCGAAACATGTCGTTTATATCGTGGTACTGGATAGTTTCACAAACCAACATGTATTTGTATACCTTCTAACAAAATTTGAACCGATTCGCACGAGTCTGGAATATAGAAGTGGTACATATGAAAAAACTCACAACAACGTGTTTTTGCGCTAAAATTCGAATGAAGGCAGACTTTTGAAACCGAGTTTTCAATTTGATCATGAGAACGCAGTGTTTTATTTATCTGATTCGCTTTAGAGCGTTCCCGCACGTTCAGTTCACGTAAGAGTGAATTTTACGTGCTACATTTAGCTCGACTTTAAACCATCGTGTCGCGACAAATGATTAAGATAACTGGGTAAAAAAGAAAATTCGTTTCGACTTTACCCATTTTTCTACCTTCAAGGAAATCCTGAATCGACTCATACAAGTTATAGAACTGGCGTGCATCAGAAACCTAACAGAAAAACTTATTTTTTGCACGTAAAATCTAAACGAAGCAAAATTTTTTCAAACGATTAAAACTTATCTTAGGCCAGAATCAGATACACTAGTGGACCACATTTGAACCACCAGTATTGCTGCAGTCCGGAGTTATTTACGAATGACATAAAATCTGAACGATACACATACAAGTGGTGTCATTAATTCAGCATTATCTTTTGCAAAAGGAATTAATCCATTCATACAATTTGCCAGCTCCAGTTAGTTGTTCAAACAGTGCTTAATATAGTGTGACATAACTATAGTAAGGCAAATATTCGAATGGCTATACAAATAGCCGCTGGTCCGCGCTAAACCAAAAACTTTTCATCTCATGTTCCTAGCTCAAATGACAACCGGGCACCAAGACTTACCCCCCACCATCATTCCAATCGCGATTCCGCGCGCGGGCTTTTTAGAAGTATTTGTTACAGCGCTCAGCTCGTATGTGCAATATACTGATACGAATGGTTACATAAGACTGGGAAGACTAGTAAAACCCGACCTTAGGAAAAATCAGCATGGGTTCCGGCGAGGTGTTGGAACACGCGAGGCGCAAAAAATGGTTCAAATGGCTCTGATCACTACGGGACTTAACATCTATGGTCATCAGTCCCCTAGAACTTAAAACTACTTAAACCTAACTAACCTAAGGACATTACACAACACCCAGTCATCACGAGGCAGAGAAAATCCCTGACCCCGCCGGGAATCGAACCCGGGAACCCGGGCGCGGGAAGCGAGAACGCTGCCGCACGACCACGAGATGCGGACCGCGAGGCGCAGCGATGCTACGACTTATCTAAGAAGATAGACCGAAGAAAGACAAATTTACATTTACAGTATTTACAGATGATAGAAAGATTTTTAAATAGCTCGACTGGTACGAACTATCAGAAGTTCTGAGGACAGCGAGAGGGTTATCCAAAATTTGTACTGAGACCAGAATACTGTTACAAGAGTCGGACATGAAAGGGGAGCAATAGTTGAGGACGCGTTGCCCGACGTTATTCAGTATGGTGGTTACCACGTTGACTGCCGCCAGCGCGTCGGAGGCCGCAGAGGAGTCTTAACGCTGTGTGCCCACCGGCGGCCAGAAAGCCCATTCTGCAGTATTTAGAACAATATATATACAGCAATGCTAATTTGTTTCCCTTGGTGTAGTCGACGCCAGTGAACAGGAAACTGGGCACAGTTCCTTGTTCCGGACATTGTTTTTGCAACATTACACACCATCCAAAGATATACTGTGCTAAACATAGTAGAGCGTGTGACTGCCGGCCGCACACGGCGCCAGACGGGAACGTCTGCTGTGTCCGCCGACGGCCCAACGTGTTAAGCAAGCAGAAAACGAAATGAAGGAAAAAATCGGAAAGAGTTTTAGGTTTGTCGATGACACTGTAATTTCGTCAGAGACGCAAGGTATTTGGAAGAGCAGATGTACGGAATGGCTGGCGTCTTGAATAGACATTATAAGATGATCAATAACAGTAAGACAACGGTAGTGATATGTAGTGAAATCCAACCAGGCGGTGCTGAGGGAATTACACTGAGGTGACAACGGTCATGGGACGCCTCCTACTATCGTGTCGGACCTCCTTCCGCCTGGCGTCGTGCAGCAGCTTGACGTGACATGGACTCAACAAGTCGTTGGAAGTCCTCTGCGGAAATATTGAGCCACGCTGCCTCTGTACCCCTCCATAACTGCGAATATGTTTCCGGTGCAAGATTTTTGTGGGAAGTAACCTCTCGCTTATGTCCCATAAATGTTCGGTGAGATTCATGTCCGGCGATCTGGGTGGCCAAATCATTACATCTGCATGGATACTCTGCAAATCACACTTAAGTGCCTGGCAGATGGTTCATCGAACTACCTTCACAATAATTCTCTATTACTGCACTCTCGAACAGCACGTTGAAAAAACGAGCACCTATATCTTTCCATTCAATGTAAACATAGCCCACACCGTTATGTAGCCACCACCACTTAAGTGCCTGGCAGATGGTTCATCGAACTACCTTCACAATAATTCTCTGTTATTCCACTCTCGAACAGCACGTTGAAAAAACGAACACCTATATCTTTCCATTCAATGTAAACATAGTCCACACCGTTATGTAGCCACCACCACTTAAGTGCCTGGCAGATGGTTCATCGAACTACCTTCACAATAATTCTCTATTGTTCCACTCTCGAACAGCACGTTGAAAAAAGGAACACCTATATCTTTCCATTCAATGTAAACATAGTCCACACCGTTATGTAGCCACCACCACTTAAGTGCCTGGCAGATGGTTCATCGAACTACCTTCACAATAATTCTCTATTATTCCACTCTCGAACAGCACGTTGAAAAAACGAACACCTATATCTTTCCATTCAATGTAAACATAGCCCACACCGTTATGTAGCCACCACCACTTAAGTGCCTGGTAGATGGTTCATCGAACTACCTTCACAATAATTCTCTATTATTCCACTCTCGAACAGCACGTTGAAAAAACGAACACCTATATCTTTCCATTCAATGTAAACATAGCCCACACCGTTATGTAGCCACCACCACTTAAGTGCCTGGTAGATGGTTCATCGAACTACCTTCACAATAATTCTCTATTATTCCACTCTCGAACAGCACGTTGAAAAAACGAACACCTATATCTTTCCATTCACTGTGAACATAGCACACACCGTTATGTAGCCACCACCAGCTTGCGCAGTGCCCTGTTGACAACTTGGGCCCATACGTTTGTGCGTTCAAGGCGACAGTCGAACCCTTCTATCAGCTCTAATCAACTGAAACCGGGACTCATCTGACCAGACCACAGTTTTCCAGTCGTCTAGCGTCCAACCAATATGATCGCGAGCCCAGAAGTGGAGCTGCATGTGATGTAGTGTTAGCAAAGGCACTCGAGTCGGTCATCTGCTGGCATAGCCCATTAACACCATATTTCGCCTCGCTGTCCTAACGGATAGTTTCGTCGTGTATCCCATATTGATTTCTGCGGATATTTCACTTAGTGCTACTTGACTGTTAGGACTGACAACTCTATGCAGACGAAGCTGCTCTCGGTCAAAAGCGAAGGCCGTCCGCTACTGCGTTGTCCGCTGTGAGACGTAATACCTGAAATTTGGTATTCGCGATATACTCTCTACATGCAAATGTCCCTTCTGTATAGCTCCAACTAACATTCCGCGTTCAGAGTCTGTTAATTCCCGTCGTGCGCCCTTAATCACTTTGGATACATTTTCACATGAATCGTCTGTGCACAAATGACAGCTCCACCACTGCACTGCACTTTTTTACCTTGTATGCGCAATACTGCCGCCATCTGTATATGTGAAAATCGCCATCCCATGACCTCTGTCACCTTAGTGTAGATTAGGGAATGAGACACTAAAAGTAGTCGACAAATTTTGCCATTAGGACAAGAAAATATACACTTCTGGTCATTAAAATTGCTACTCCAAGAAGAAATGCAGATGATAAACGCGTATTCATTGGACAAATACACTCCTGGAAATTGAAATAAGAACACCGTGAATTCATTGTCCCAGGAAGGGGAAACTTTATTGACACATTCCTGGGGTCAGATACATCACATGATCACACTGAACAGAACCACAGGCACATAGACACAGGCAACAGAGCATGCACAATGTCGGCACTAGTACAGTGTATATCCACCTTTCGCAGCAATGCAGGCTGCTATTCTCCCATGGAGACGATCGTAGAGATGCTGGATGTAGTCCTGTGGAACGGCTTGCCATGCCATTTCCACCTGGCGCCTCAGTTGGACCAGCGTTCGTGCTGGACGTGCAGACCGCGTGAGACGACGCTTCATCCAGTCCCAAACATGCTCAATGGGGGACAGATCCGCAGATCTTGCTGGCCAGGGTAGTTGACTTACACCTTCTAGAGCACGTTGGGTGGCACGGGATACATGCGGACGTGCATTGTCCTGTTGGAACAGCAAGTTCCCTTGCCAGTCTAGGAATGGTAGAACGATGGGTTCGATGACGGTTTGGATGTACCGTGCACTATTCAGTGTCCCTTCGACGATCACCAGTGGTGCGCGGCCAGTGTAGGAGATCGCTCCCCACACCATGATGCCGGGTGTTGGCCCTGTGTGCCTCGGTCGTATGCAGTCCTGATTGTGGCGCTCACCTGCACGGCGCCAAACACGCATACGACCATCATTGGCACCAAGGCAGAAGCGACTCTCATCGCTGAAGACGACACGTCTCCATTCGTCCCTCCATTCACGCCTGTCGCGACACCACTGGAGGCGGGCTGCATGATGTTGGGGCGTGAGCGGAAGACGGCCTAACGGTGTGCGGGACCGTAGCCCAGCTTCATGGAGACGGTTGCGAATGGTCCTCGCCGATACCCCAGGAGCAACAGTGTCCCTAATTTGCTGGGAAGTGGCGGTGCGGTCCCCTACGGCACTGCGTAGGATCCTACGGTCTTGGCGTGCATCCGTGCGTCGCTGCGGTCCGGTCCCAGGTCGACGGGCACGTGCACCTTCCGCCGACCACTGGCGACAACATCGATGTACTGTGGAGACCTCACGCCCCACGTGTTGAGCAATTCGGCGGTACGTCCACCCGGCCTCCCGCATGCCCACTATACGCCCTCGCTCAAAGTCCGTCAACTGCACATACGGTTCACGTCCACGCTGTCGCGGCATGCTACCAGTGTTAAAGACTGCGATGGAGCTCCGTATGCCACGGCAAACTGGCTGACACTGACGGCGGCGGTGCACAAATGCTGCGCAGCTAGCGCCATTCGACGGCCAACACCGCGGTTCCTGGTGTGTCCGCTGTGCCGTGCGTGTGATCATTGCTTGTACAGCCCTCTCGCAGTGTCCGGAGCAAGTATGGTGGGTCTGACACACCGGTGTCAATGTGTTCTTTTTTCCATTTCCAGGAGTGTATTTTGTACTACACCTGAAATGTGATTAAATTTTCACGCAATTTGGGCGCATTGATCCTGAGAAATCAGTACCCAGAACAACCACCTCTGGTCGTAATAACGGCATTGACACGCCTCGGCATTGAGTCAAACAGAGCTTGGATGGCGTGTACAGGTACAGCTGCCCATGCAGCTTCAACACGATACCACAGTTCATCAAGAGCAGTGACTGGCGTATTGTGACCAGAAGTTTCCAGAGATCTGCTCGCCAGGGCAGCAGTCGAACATTTTCTGTATCCAGAAAGCCCGTACAGGACCTGCAAAATGCGGTCGTGCGTTATCCTGCTGAAATGTAGGGTTTCGCAGGGATCGAATGAAGCCACGGGTCGTAACACATCTGAACTGCAACATC
This sequence comes from Schistocerca cancellata, assembly GCF_023864275.1. Taxonomy (NCBI): domain Eukaryota; kingdom Metazoa; phylum Arthropoda; class Insecta; order Orthoptera; family Acrididae; genus Schistocerca; species Schistocerca cancellata. The sequence goes on along the minus strand of NC_064628.1, from coordinate 541,911,982 downwards.
CACTGTTCAAAGTGCCGTCAATGCGAGCAAGGGGTGACCGAGACGTGTAACTAACACGCTTCCAATGTTCTTTCACCGCGATGTCGCCAAACACGGATGCGACCATCATGATGCTGTAAACAGAATCTGGGTTTATCCGAATAAATGGCATTTTGCCATTCGTGCACCCAGGTTCGTCATTGAGTACACCAACGCAGGCGCTCCTGTCTGTGATGCAGCGTCAAGGGTAACCGCAGCCATTGTCTCCGAGCTGATAGTCCATGTTGCTGCAAATGTCGTCGAACTGTTCGTGCAGATGGTTGTTGACTTGCAAACGTTCCCATCTGTTGACTCAGGGATCGAGACGTGGCTGCACGATCCGTTACAGCCATGCGGATAAGACGCCTGTCATCTCGACTGCTAGTGATACGAGGCTATTGGGATCCAGCACGGCGTTCCGTATTACCCTCCTGAACCCACCGATTCCATTTTCTGCTAACAATCTCGACCAACGCGAGCAGCAATGTCGCGATACGATAAACCGCAATCGTGATAGGCTACAATCCGACCTTGCGTCACACGAGGCATCACAACAACGTTTCACCAGGCAACGCCGGTCAACTGCTGTTTGTGTACGTGAAATCGGGTGGAAACTTTCCTCATGTCAGCCCGTTGTAGGTGTCGCCACCGGCGCCAACCTTGTGTGAATTCTCTGAAAGGCTGATCATTTGCATATCACAGCATCTTCTTCCTGTCGGTTAAATTTCGCATCTGTAGCACGTCATCTTCGTGTTGTAGCAATTTTAATGGCAGTAGTATAAGATGATGGCTGGAGAAGAATGGATGTAAAAAAGCCGAATGACAATAACAAGATAAACAGTTTCTGAAAACGAGAATTTTGTTAACAAAGGATTAACTTTACCCGCTTGTTTAGCGTAACGTGCAACGCGCTGCCTCATGATACAGGGAGATGAGCCAGACCTAAATCGAATCCGTGTGTTGGCTGGTACACGTCCGAGTTTGAGTGTGATTTTCAGATGGTTTCTCGTGCTAATTTTGGCAAATGTTGGGCTGGTCGCTAAATACGATACACAAACAGTTAAAATATGAAAGCACACGGAATGGAATTTCCAAGATGCTACTCCAGGCAGGTGTAAAATGAATGTGCGAAACGGAAAATACTGAACGCGAAAATGAAGATTTGGCCCTGTATGATTACCCCTTGAAGCAGATCTTATGATCTCTTAATGGTGATATTATCTCCTACTTCTTGCTCTTTAACATATAAATTACAACATAAACATGAATTAATAATTAAGGGAACTAGTAACTTCAAATGATAAATGCTGTTATTGTTTATACATTTATTGTGGATTAAAACCCCTTTAAATACTACAAATGTTTATATATCAATGTCCAATGGACATAAAGAGATACAAATGGATTTCCTAACTAATATGATTGATCAATTGCCCAAATCTGCCCCTTTTTTGGCTACGCTATCTAATATAAATAACGCTAGTTGACTGACATCACCTACGTACCAAACACTAGAAAACACAGCTTCCGAAGATGATCTACAGTGGTGTGCAACCTCAGTTGAAATAAAATTTACGTGATCACAGCTGTTTAGCTTTATAGCCCTAGTAAGCCGAAGAAATTAGCAATATCACCGTATGTACTGCGTCCGGTGCGTCGGGGTGATGGTTCTCGTATACGTCTGAGACGACGGAAGAACTGCAGTCTCAAAATATAAAAAAAACCTCATTCAAACACTAGGACAGCAGGAGACGATCCTCTAGTGTTATCTAATACTGTCTTCTCCTCTTTGTGTTCGACAGACGAGAAACGCGAACTCCCAGCCACAAGGACGGAGTTCAGATAACGTCTCAACGTGAGTATAGGCAGAAGAAGTATTCTCAATCACTGAACGCTGCCTACTCAACGACAACTCCCTACCTGGAGGCGAAGTCCAGAATCGTATAAGTTCGCAACAATACAGTGCCTGACTGTTCTAACTATAAAATCTCCTGAGAGCAAAGACAGCAAGTCCGTCTGTACCAACAAAAGCTGATACTGAGCGACCGTCAAACATGGGTGCTCAAAACGGAAGACCTCTCTCTCTCCACCACTGGCTTCCCAGAAAAGCTCGGCTCCCCTCCCTCGTAACTGCAGAAGGCGAATCATCTTCTCGAAGCCACTGAATATTCTCCCTCTCTAGAGGTTCTTCCAAATGCCGACCAGCCATATTTAGTCTTTTGTCGTTCAGCGTTGAAAGTTTGCGAGGAAATACCTATATTTGTTAATTAGGAATACATACAACGGTATGCTTCTCAGAGTATACATCCTCGGAAATAACCCAGCCTGCGTGATTTCTGAGGTAACGCTTCCTCGTTGTTCTCTGCTGCGTCCAAGATTTTCAGAATTTCCAAAGAATTAGCCGGTTATCCTTCTGGGCCCGTTACAATACCGGCTGGCCACCGCTGTACTGTGCTTCACGGCCAGGTGCCTCAACCGTCCGCCTTGTCTACTTCCTGTGTTAAGCAGGACCAACACATCTGTGCGGGCTTTTCCACCTAGGCTTGAGTTACGCCTGCTGTTTCATTTCCACTGGTGTTCCAACCTCTCCTAGTATAGGCAATCATTCATAATGCCATTTTGATAATAAAGACACTCCGTCACCTTTCATGCAATAAAAGTTAACAACTATTTACAAGGTGTACGTGACAATATCAGTCTTCTTTACATATTCACATACACGATGTACAACCTATCAAATGATACCTAATTTCGGTTGTAAATCATGGCAAAGTATGTAGATGAGTGCTTGTAAGGTGCGAAATTATAGCCACCTTACGAGACATATGGCGCACACGAATTTTCTTCCTTACGTTACCTTGACGATAGTGACTTCAGAAAGGTCATTCTGCCCCAAAGTTATATTATAAAATACGGTTTGACGAATCCTGAAAGCACATCCCGAAGTAGGCGTGATAAACTGTACAGTAAAGAAGAAGAAGGAAAACCCTTCATGAAGGTGTAGTGTTCATGGACAATAAACAGTTCAGATAAGACTAAGATGAAAATAACGAGTCAGGATAAAGTAAATATTGTAAGGTCAGATATGGTAGAGATTGCAGAAGCAGTACTAACTATCTATGCTTTCTCTTTCTTTATTGGGATTCTATATCTAGAAGCTTAAAACATAGGTGTGGGCCGTTCAGGACAGATGAGAACAAGGCAGCCAAGGGCTGCTGCAACTGTCGCTCCCTTGGGATGCATGTATTGGTGTCTTTTCGGGCCTGGAGCTGTGAACTCTTATCAAGGAGAAAGTATCAGGATGGGTTTTGTGCAGGCAGATGGCTGTTCGTCAGACCACAGCCCATCCATGCACAGGACAATATGGTCGGTTGGAACTACGGTAGTAAAGAAAACCAACTTCCACACTTTTCACCAGCCTAGCCCGCGGTAGCATAGACGGTCCACAGGTGGATAAGAGAAGTACGTCGGTGGCGTGAGGGAATTCGGAGAAACGTTACTCCTGGCTTTCAGGGGTATAGGCTCCAGATGTAGGTAACATCTGTAGAAATCTGACTGAAACACACCATAATCTGTGCATTAAAGCGGTGCAGATGACGCTAGCACTAGTTTTTCCTTTTTGTTTCCCTACTGTGGCGAGTAAGCGCTGGTAGAAAGAACGTACCTTGAAGAGGTTGAAAAAGTCAGCCAACCAAAGGTTTATGTAGTCCTTGACGTAGGTTTCAGTATTTAAAAAATGTCTTCTTCAGAAGGCGTGGGCCTTGTTACATCATATTCACATTCTGAAGAAGATATTTTTATTAATATCGAAACCTAGGCCTGGGGCTAAGTAAACCTTTGATGTACAACTGGTTAGCTGATTGTTTCAACCGCTTCAAATTTACACAGTTGCTGAATCGCAGCCATGTTTAAGATTTAGAATACACCTTGTCATGCGAAGTTCAGAAGAACGCGAAATCCCGAAGATTGGCTAAAATTTACAGACGCGCGAAATTTGGCACGGACTTCAATGCGAGATGCCTTTAATAGGTTCCAAAACCAAACATTGTCTCGAAATTTCGTAGAAAATCCGAAGAAATTCTGGTCGTATGTAAATTACACAAGCGGCAAGACGCAGTCAATACCCTCGCTGCGCAGTGGCGATGGTTCTGTTACCGACGACTGTGCCGCTAAAGCGGAGTTATTAAACGCAGTTTTCCGAAATTCCTTCACCAGGGAAGACGAATGGAATATTCCAGAATTTGAAACACGAACAGCTGCTACCATGAGTTTCTTAGAAGTGGATACCTCAGCGGTTGTGAAGCAACTCAAATCGCTTGATACGGGCAAGTCATCAGGTCCAGATTGTATACCGATTAGGTTCCTTTCAGATTACGCTGATACAATAGCTCCTTACTTAGCAGTCATATACAACCGCTCGCTCACCGATAGATCTGTACCTACAGATTGGAAAATTGCGCAGGTCGCACCAGAGTTTAAGAAAGGTAGTTGGAGTAATTTCAGCGAACTACAGACCGATATCATTGACGTCGGTTTGCAGTAGGGTTTTGGAGCATATACTGTATTCAAACATGAATCACCTCGAAGGGAACGATCTACTGATATGTAATCAGCATGATTTCAGGAAACATCGTTCTTGTGCAACGCAGCTAGCTCTTTATTCGCACGAAGTAATGGCCGCTATCGACAGGGGATCTCAAGTTGATTCCGTATTTCTAGATTTCCGGAAAGCTTTTGACACCGTTCCTCACAAGCGACTTCTAATCAAGCTGCGGGCCTATGGGGTATTGTCTCAGTTGTGCGACTGGATTCGTGATTTCCTGTCAGGAAGGTCGCAGTTCGTAGTAATAGACAGCAAATCATCGAGTAAAGCTGAAGTGATATCAGGTGCTCCCCAGGGAAGCGTCCTGGGACCTCTGCTGTTCCTGATCTATATAAATGACCTGGGTGACAATCTGAGCAGTTCTCTTAGGTTTTTCGCAGATGATGCTGTAATCTACCGTCTAGTAAGGTCATCCGAAGACCAGTATCAGTTGCAAAGCGATTTAGAAAAGATTGCTGTATGGTGTGGCAGGTGGCAGTTGACGCTAAATAACGAAAAGTGTGAGGTGATCCACATGAGTTCCAAAAGAAATCCGTTGGAATTCGATTACTCGATAAATAGTACAATTCTCAAGGCTGTCAATTTAACTAAGTACCTGGGTGTTAAAATTACGAACAACTTCAGTTGGAAAGACCACATGGATAATATTGTGGGGAAGGCGAGCCAAAGGTTGCGTTTCATTGGCAGGACACTTAGAAGATGCAACAAGTCCACTAAAGAGACAGCTTACGCTACACTCGTTCGTCCTCTGTTAGAATATTGCTGCGCGGTGTCGGATCCTTACCAGGTGGGATTGACGGAGGACATCGAAGGGGTGCAACTAAGGGCAGCTCGTTTTGTATTATCACGTAATAGGGGAGAGAGTGTGGCAGATATGACACGCGAGTTGGGATGGAAGTCATTAAAGCAAAGACGTTTTTCGTCGCGGCGAGATCTATTTACGAAATTTCAGTCACCAACTTTCTCTTCCGAATGCGAAAATATTTTGTTCAGCCCAACCTACATACGTAGGAATGATCATCAAAATAAAATAAGTGAAATCAGAGCTCGAACAGAAAGGTTTAGGTGTTCGTTTTTCCTGCGCGCTGTTCGGGAGTGGAATGGTAGCGAGATACTGTAGTATGATTGTGGTTCGATGAACCCTCTGCAAAGCATTTAAATGTGAATTGCAGAGTAATCATGTAGATGTAGATGTATATTGTTGGACGGGCTGTGACATACGTCCCATGTTCCACTTTGTGAGCAGAGACGGGTGATTGGGAGAGGATACTTCATGGAGTTGGCGGAGGGAGTAAGAAAGACGATGTAGCTGTAACGTGAGAGATTGGGTAGAAAAGTTGTGGAGGTGCAAACAAGTGTAGGCCAGCACGGAGAAGTGCGCTTTTGAGAGAGATTAGGGTCAGGGCGGAGGACTTGGAGTAGAACGGAGGACATTCAGATTAGGAGCGAGGATGCAGAGAAGAGCTGACTATTAAAATTCAGACTGGGGATGCAAAACAGAGCGAGCATTTAACATTCAGAGCAGGCGTGCAACATGGCAACAGTGATGGAGGACATCAGCGGGGCTAGTAGTAGTGGAGGGCCACTTCTGTTATGGCGGTTCGACCTCAGCCGGCGATAGCCTCTAGATTGGCCGTTCTGCCTCAATAGAAGAGATATCTTTATTCACTGTCAATTTCTTGCCACGCAATCGCTACTTATCTACCATAACACTTTGCACGTCTGTAAATGTGATAGGTTCACGTCATATCCTGACTGATGTTCTTGTCATCTTCGAACCCTGCCAACAAATAATGGTGATCGTCAATGTGAACTGTCATATATTAATTGCGATCAGATTCTGACTCATAAATGATCAATCCATGCAAACTCCAATGTTGTTTTAGTAAAGAGTTAGAAATGCTTCAAAGAGATGCTTACACCAGGTAAAGTTATTGAGAATCCATTGCGTCGCTTCACTATTTAGCACTGCGCTCTGAGGAGAGATCTATTACTGGAATCAGACCAGTCAGATCTGACGGTAGGAGCACAACTACGGTAGAATTTTACAGACACAGGGGATGTCTCGAAAAAAAAAGGACCTTTTTAAATGTTGTGCTACTGTAGAATTCTGAAGATGGTTAGAGCGGATAACTGTTGTGCTGAATGAACTTGTAAGGAAAAGAAGTCAGATTTTGACCAAAAGAAGAGGTCGATTTATAGGTCACATCCTTAGGCATCAAGGGATCGTCAGCTTGATAATGGAGGGAAATGCGGTGGTAAACATCGTAGAGAGACCAAGTTTTGACTAAAGTAAGTCGGTTCGAGTAAGTATGAGTTACTGTAGTTATGTATGGCGGAAGGGAGCTGTAGAGGGTGTACTAGTATGGTCAGGTGCATCAAACCATTGCTCCATTCCATGGAATTTGGATGAATGACATAAAGAAATGTGACTATGGGAAACAATGTCTTAATCACGAATTTATTTATTAAAATTCATGAGTGGTTTCGGGTTTTCAGCCATCATGAGTTTTAACAAACTAATATGTGGGCAAGGGACTGATTCCATTAATTTAATCCTTTACAAAGATTGTCGGGCCCCTCTGAAGACCCAAACGACCTCGTTTCACATAAATACACTTTCAAAGAGGATGGAGACACATAAATGTGGCATTTGAGGTACCGGGATCCGGTTCGGAATGAAATAAGTTGACAGTTCAAATGGTTCAAATGGCTCTGAGCACTATGCGACTTAACTTCTGAGGTCATCAGTCGCCTAGAACTTAGAACTAATTAAACCTAACTAACCTAAGGACATCACACACATCCATGCCCGAGGCAGGATTCGAACCTGCGACCGTAGCGGTCGCTCGGTTCCAAACTGTAGCGCCTAGAACCGCACGGCCACTCCGGCGGGCAGTTGACAGTACTAAGCGAATATGACGATTATACAAATTCAAGTACCTACATTTCGGTAATGATACTTTTTTCTGTAATATTTGTACAAGTTACGATATACACAACATTTATTCGAAGTGCTATTCTCTAACTTTTATGCGGGCGTAACATTGTCGCACGAAGTTCTGTGTTACCGGTTTGGACAGGTTGTCACGTAGAGCAGGAATTCTTGCCAGAGGATTCTCTTGTCTCGACGCCTGTGTTCTATACAAGACTTTTTACGGATCAAACAAGAAAACATCAAGTCACGCCAGAGCAGGTTAACAAGGTGACCACAGAACTGGATCATTTCCTTCTATCTGTCATTTAGGGAACATTTCCACAGGTCGAATGTTATCTGATATATTTGCACATTTGCTAACATCCATAGATTGAGTTATTCCTTGTCGAGCATCTGCGAGCAACCTTTGCTCAGCATCTGAACTCACTGATCGACTTCTGTTACGAAAACTGCTATGGTAGTGTATATCTCCTGAGCTCCTCTGGCGAGTAAGTGACCTAGCCAGCGAATTCCTTAGGCTTGCAGTCGTTTTCTATGCTTTGCAAGTTTCGAAGGAGAACAATAACTGTCTTCTTATTTCGTTCGTGACTGTGGTAGAGGTAAGACATTCTTTTTGATGGCGTGAAAAAGATGTGCTATTGAAAAGTGGTTGCATTTATACATGCTGAGGATTATCTACACATGGTATGGACAAAAATATGGAAAAATCGCGACAAATGCATGCTTGAGCATCGATGCAGATGTTAGCCAAGCATGTAGATTATTCTGTTGTGTTTGTCCACGAACTATGGCTGAGCACTGGCCGCATTACACTGCAGGTGGTGTCAGTCTTAGTCAGAACTTTGTTCTGGGAATTTGTGAGTGCATTAGATCAGAGTTAAGTGACTTCGATCGTGTGCTAATTGTTGGTGCTCGTATTGTACGTGCTACCATTACAAAACTAGCCCGTATTTTTGGAGTTCCAGGAGGCACCGTATCGGAGATTTCTGCCTCATACAGGTACAGTGGCAAAACATCATCTACTCAGTCACAACACTGACGAACGTATGTGTTAAGTGAACGTGACAGACGGCCATTGAAGAGGTTTATGACGAAAAATAAAAGTACGACAGCTGTTAAAATGATTGCAGTAGTAAACGTTGCACACCCGAACACGCCTAGATCCAAAGCCTCTCTTCAGTGATGCAAAAGCCTGTGGTGCTGAAGTCATAAAACCTCAACTATGGAACAATGGAAGAAAGCTATTGCATCGGACGAGTCTTGGTGCACACTGTTTCTAACTTCCGGCAGAGCTGGTGTTCGCTGTTGAACTGGGCAGCCATATCGCGGTATTCCGTGGGCCCCATGTGTACTTTACCGCCTAGGATTAGATGACCATTTCGGCTGATCTGATCGATCCCATATTAGAATGTTTACTCCCCAGTGGTGACATTGTGTTCCAAGACGACACACTTATAAATTCACAAGGGAAGTATTTTATTTTTAAATATAATCTACACCGTCGAAAATATTTATGTGCATTACTTCAAGATCTAATAAAATCGGCAATTTTTTATATAGAAGGCTGTTGGCTGCTGTGATATAAAGGTTAAATTACGTGTTTGTATTGGTAGCACTGTCAAAAACAGTATCGTATTGTTTCATAGTATAAACACGCGTTTTATGTCGAAGTGCTAACGTTTTTCCGAGGAAACGTGACGAATAGACTGGTAAATATCTCAAAAAGTAAAGTATGACGTCAAAACGAAGTGTTTTTACGAAACGTGGGTTTCATGGTAACAGATTTTCGAGTAAAGGGAAACATTGCTTTCAACATGTGGCGTGTGAAGTTACAGACAGTCGAATACAGGCAAACTCATCAGTATCTAGAGAAACATCCATTAGGTCTTCGAAGATTAAAATAATCAGACAGTTTTCTCAAAACGAAAGTGATGTAAATGGTTGGTTAGGTTATATTCTCATATATTTACACATCCTAAGAAGGTGTTAGGTGAATGTGCGTATTGTAAAATATGTGGAGGGGCAGTTAGTTTACGAGTACATGAATACAGTCAGGTATCAAATAGAATATCCAGGAAACGTATCATTAATTGTGCCAGTTGTAAATCTACTCATTCATTTGGGAATTCTGATAGGTGTAAAGATAATTATTTTGAAGTAAATGTTAGGTGGTTTTATGGATTGAGAGGTATTGGCAAAGGACACACTGCAGCAGAGACAATGTGTGCTGTGATGAATATGCCACACCCACCTTGTAAAATCGACAAGTATGGAGGATTTATTGAAGTTGCTGCGGAACTGTTGAGTGTGAGTCAATGAAGGGTGCTGCAAACGAAGCTTTTGAAATAAATGATGATAGCACTGACATACCAGTAGCTTTTGATGAGACTTGGCAGAAGCGCGGCTACAGTTCTAAGAATTCTGTTGCTACGGTGACCAGTGTGGATACTGAAAAGGTAAAAGATTTCCAGATTTTAACCAAACATTGTTATAAGTGTAAATCAGGGAATGAAGAAGGGCATATCTGTGGCAGAAATTATGAAGTAACAAGTGGTGGTATGGAGGCCTCTGCAGCTATTGAAATTTTTAGTCGATCTGTGAATAAAATAAAAAATACCGTAAGTTCTTAAGTGATGGAGACTCAAAACCATATAACAGTGTAGTAGCCGCTCAGCCTTATGGTGAGAAGATTGTCACAAAACTGGAATGTGTTGGTCATGTCCAGAAGAGGATGGGCACCAGGTTGAGGAAGCTGAAACAAAGTTTGAGAGACAAGAAACTTTCTGATGGTAAAACCATAAGAGGCAGGCTGACAAACAAAATGATTGATGAAATACAGCAGTATTATGTGATGGACATTAGAAATAATACTAAGGATTTGTTGAAAATGAAGCAGACAGTATGGGCTACTTTCTTCCACAGACTGTCAACTGATGAAACACCAATACACCACCTTTGCCCTCCTGGACCTGATTCATGGTGCAACTACCTCAATGCCTAGTACTCAAACAGTTCATACAGCCATAAATATTCCATCCCAGCAGCAGTCATAAATATCATAAAACCTATTTACAGAGACCTGGCAAAACGTGAATTACTGAAGAAGTGTCTACATGGTCAGACTCAAAATCCCAGTGAGCTGTTCAATAATCTTATGTGGTCTCACTTGCCAAACAAGTTTTTGTTGGAATGAAGACACTAAAGTGGGGTTCAGTGATGCTGTTATTGCTTTTAATGAGGGCAAAATTGGTAGGATGAAAGTGGTACAGCATCTGGGAATTAATCCTGGAGAAAACTGCATCAGAGAACTTGAACGGAGCAGAGTATGCAGCACAGTTGTCCACTAAGGAGTACAGAAAGAAGAACAGAAGGAAAAACTTGGAAACAGATCAAGAGGATTATATGCAGTATGCTGCAGGGTGGTTCTGAGTGACTAAAAATGAAAAAAATTAGCATATATATTGAGTTACAGTCGTTTGAAACTTTAGAAGCCGTTCCTGAAAATTTAGATTTTCTGTTGCATTTTATGTATAGTTAAAATTATTTAGAACAACGTCCAAAAAAGTACACAAAATTTTAAACGTGTAATTAAAAAACTATATTTCCGAAAGCAGTGGCTGAGATATATTTATTGTAGTTCAGTAGACTCAGAACATACAGTTGAATGTCCTGTAAAATATTCATGTCAATGACTACAGTGGTTCCTGAAGTACAGGGAAGCCAAGTCTCTAAAATTTAACATTGTCGGGATAGGGATTCCAATTCTCCTTAAGAAGTGGTCTTTGTGTGGATACTCAAATAATTAAATATCTAACAGTATGAAATTATCTGTACTATGGAGAAATATCTTTGCAATGACTCCAGAAGTGTGTCACATCTCTACACATATCTTGTTGTTTCGCACATCACATCAGCAGCCGAAGTAAGCAAATGTATCTGCCATCTTGTATTTGGTTCAGTTCTTTGGTCAGTATGGACTGTAAAAGAAAATCAAATTCCTGTCTTATATTATGTAAAGGAGGGCTTTTCAAGAAGTAAGTACAATTTGTAGAGTGTATGTAATTGTAAAAATGTATAATCACAAAAACATTGTTATATTTTCGCATGCAGATCTCAAACCCTTTGTAAACTATGCATCACAAAAACTTTGTTAGTCAGCAAGAGGAAACTACGGCCGTAATTTTTCCCGAGGGCATTCAGCTTTGCTGTATGGATAAATGATGATGGCGTCCTCTTGGGTAAAATATTCCGGGGGTAAAATAGTCTCCCATTCGGATCTCCGGGCGGGGACTACTCAGGAGGACGTTCTACATCTACATCGACATCTACATCTAAATGATTACTCTGCAATTCACATTTAAGTGCTTGGCAGAGGGTTCTCTCTACCATTCCACTCCCGAACAGCGCGCGGGAAAAACGAACACCTAAACCTTTCTGTTCGAACTCTGATTTCTCTTATTTTATTTTGATGATCATTCCTACCTATGTAGGTTGGGCTGAACAAAATATTTTCGCATTCGGAAGAGAAAGTTGGTGACTGAAATTTCGTAAATAGATCTCGCCGCGACGAAACACGTCTTTGCTTTAATGACTTCCATCCCAACTCGTGTATCATATCTGCCACACTCTCTCCCCTATTACGTGATAATGCAAAACGAGACGTTGTTATCAGGAGAAAGAAAACTGGCGTTCTACGGATCGGAGCGTGGAATGTCAGATCCCTTAATCGGGCAGGTAGGTTAGAAAATTTAAAAATGGAAATGGGTAGGTTAAAGTTAGATATAGTGGGAATTAGTGAAGTTCGGTGGCAGGAGGAACAAGACTTTTGATCAGGTGAATACAGGGTTATAAATACAAAATCAAATAGGGGTAATGCAGGAGTAGGTTTAATAATGAATAGGAAAATAGGAATGCGGGTAAGGTACTGCAAATAGCATAGTGAATGCATTATTTGGCCAAGATAGACACGAAGCCCACTCCTACAACAATAGTACAAGTTTATATACCAAATAGCTCTGCAGATGAGGAAGGGATTGATGAAATGTATGATGAGATAAAAGAAATTATTCAGATAGTGCAGGGAGACGAAAATTTAATAGTCATGGGTGACTGGACCTTGACAGTAGGTAAAGAAAGAGAACGAAACGTAGTAGGTGAATATGAAATGGGAGTAAGGAATGAAAGAGGAAGCCACATGGTAGAATTTTGCACAGAGCATAACTTAATCATAGCTAACACTTGGTTCAAGAATCATAAAAGAAGGTTGTATACATGGAAGAAGGTTGTATACATGGAAGAAGCCTGGAGATACTGGAAGGTCTCAGATAGATTATATAATGGTAAGACAGAGATTCAGGATCCAGGTTTTAAGTTGTTAGACATTTCCAGGGGCAGATGTGGGCTCTGACCACAATCTATTGGTTATGAACTGTAGATTAAAACCGAAGAAACTGCAAAAAGGTGGGAAATTGAGGAGATGGGACGTGGATAAACTGACTAAACCAGAGGTTGTAGAGAGCTTCAGGGAGAGCATTAGGGAACGATTGACTAGAATGGGGGAAAGAAATACAGTAGAAGCAGAATGGGTAGCTTACAGAGATGAAATAGTGAAGGTAGCAGAGGATCAAGTAGGTAAAAAGACGAGAGCTAATAGAAATCCTTGTGTAACAGAAGAGATATCGAATTTAATTGGTGAAAGAAGAAAATACAAAAATGCAGTAAATGAAGCAGGAAAAAAGGAATACGAACGTCTCAAAAATGAGATCGACAGGAAGTGCAAAATGGCTGAGAATGGATGGCTAGAGGACAAATATAAGGATGTAGAGGCGCATATCACTACGGGTAAGGTAGATACTGCCTACAGGAAAATTAAAGAGACCTTTGGAGAAAAGAGAACGACTTGCATGAATATCAAGAGCATAATGGAAACCCAGTTCTAAGCAAAGAAGGGAAAGCAGAAAGGTGGAAGCAGTATATAGAGGGTCCATACAAGGGCGATGTTCTTGAGGACAATATTATGGAAATGGAAGAGAATCTAGATGAAGATGAAATAGGAGATATGATACTGCGTGAAGAGTTTGACAGAGCACTGAAAGACCTAAGTCGAAACAAGGCCCCAGGTGTAGACAACATCCCATTAGAACTAATGACACCCTTGGGAGAGCCAGGCCTAACAAAACTCTGCCATGTGGTGAGCAAGATGTATGAGGCAGGCGAAATACCCTTAGGCTTCAAGAAGAGTATAATAATTCCAATTCCAAAGAAAGCAGGTGTTGACAGATGTGAAAATTACCGAACTATCAGTTTAATAAGTCACGGCTCCAAAATAATAACACGAATTCTTTATAGACGAATGGAAAATCTGGTAGAAGCCGACCTCGGGGAAGATCAGTTTGGATTCCGTAGAAATGTTGGAACACGTGAGGCTATACTGACCCTACGACTTATCTTAGAAAATAGATTAAGGAAAGGCAAAACTACGTTTCTAGCATTTGTAGACTTAAAGAAAGCTTTCGACAATGTTGATTGGAATACTCTCTTCCAAATTCTGAAGATGACAGGGGTAAAATACAGCGAGCGAAAGGCTATTTACAATTTGTACAGAAACCAGATGGCAGTTACAAGAGTCGAGGGGCATGGAAGGGAAGCAGTGGTTGGGAAGGGAGTGAGACAGGGCTGTAGCCTCTCCGCGATATTGTTCAATCTGAATATCGAGCAAGCAGTAAAGGAAACAAAAGAAAACTTCGGAGTAGGTATTGAAATCCATGGAGAAGAAATAAAAACTTTGAGGTTCGCCGATGACATTGTAATTCTGTCAGAGACAGCAAAGGACCTGGAAGAGCAGTTGAACGGAATGGACAGTGTCTTGAAAGGAGTATATAAGATGAACATCAACAAAAGCAAAACGAGGATAATGGAATGTAGTCGAATTAAATCGGATGATGCTGCCGGAATTAGATTAGGAAATGAGACACTTAAAGTAGTAAAGGAGTTTTGCTATTTGGGGAGCAAAATAACTGATGATGGTCGAAGTAGAGAGGATATAAAATGTAGATTGGCAATGGCAAGGAAAGCGTTTCTGAAGAAGAGAAATTTGTTAACATCGAGTATAGATTTAAGTGTCAGGAAGTCGTTTCTGAAAGTATTTTTATGGAGTGTAGCCATATATAGAAGTGAAACTTGGTCAATAAATAGTTTAGACAAGAAGAGAATAGAGGCTTTCGAAATGTGGTGCTACAGAAGAATGCTGAAGATCAGATGGGTAGATCACATAACTAATGAGGAGGTATTGAATAGAAATGGAGAGAAGAGAAATTTGTGGCAGAACTTGACTAGAAGAAGGGATCGGTTGTTAGGGCATATTCTGAGGCATCAAGGGATCACCAATTTAGTATTGGAGGGCAGCGTGGAGGTTAAAAATCGTAGAGGGAGACCAAGAGATGAATACTCTAAGCAGATTCAGAAGGATCTAGGTTGCAGTAGGTACTGGGAAATGAAGAAGCTTGTACAGGATAGAGTAGCATGGAGAGCTGCATCAAACCAGTCTCTGGACTGAAGACCACAACAACAACATTTCATATCCGAGAGGACCACTTAGGATCTGTGGAATGAACATTAGCATATCCAGTTTTTGTGAATGTGTGATACGTATCCTTGTTTTAGGATATGTTCTACATCAGTGGTAATCAAACTTTATTGCTCAAGAGCTGGCGCTCATCTTGTGGGGTAACCTACATAAATTAGTATGTTACGAGATCCGAATGGACTAGCTATAACAAGGGCGAGATAAATTGGCTGCTAGTCCCCAAGTACTAATCGTTAAATGTCGGAAAAATTCGGAGCTCTTCGTGTCGACTATTGTCTGTTTCAGATAGGTGCCACCTTTAGTGACTCAAAAATTGTGACATTGTCATTGTCTGACGAAGTCTTGTGTTGTCTGTGTGAGCGGATGACTTATTGATTAATAACAGTAATTTTGAACATATTTAACTGCATTATATAGTATGAGACACGGTCACAAACGTTTGCTAAATGTTTTGAATGTCTTTTTATTCTACTTATTGTGAAGTATTAGAACAGCCTTAATTTAATGAACTTCATATTCCTTCCTACAAGTAAGTACTGATCGGTGCGAGTCGCGCATGTATGTTGAGTTGCCAGGACTGGAAGCCAAACAGTCGAACATCCCCTAACTCCGCGCTACTTACCCGTTTGTCCCTGTCAACTTTTCTTACATTACTGCCGGATTCACACACGTCAATTGAAATTAAACCCTTTTTAAAATATTACTGTTTCCGTAAGTATTTAACTTTGTTACTAAGCAGGAAAACTATACTCTTTATTTAGTTGACATTTTTACATGTGGCTGTTAGTTGCTTCATGCATATTACTCGTATTACAAAATACGACTGAGAATCACGGGCCGCACGAATACCTGATTTGGGCCGCACTTCGACGACCCTTTTTCTACAACCCCGAGGATCTACTCGCTGTGGATCTGATGACCAAAAATTTGTATCTAATCTAATATCAATATTTGACTTTTTGATGTTTTGCAGTTATTCCTTGATGTTATTTTGATCTCTAAGTCGACACCTAATCAGGTTGTCGTGCTTCAGAAGTTCGCAAGGTCACGTCCAGCCTTGGCAGCTTCTACTTGCAAGCTAATGCTTTATCGAGAGCTGAGGGTAAGGTGTTACAAAAGAAAACCGCGCGCGGCATCTGACGGGGTTTAGATGCCGTGAAGACAGTTGCAGACTGCGATCTCTAACTGCAGGATGCTTACTGCGAGATTTAAGTGTTACGAGGAATGCGGATTGTTTTCCTGCGGGTCAGTGTATACGGGCGCTAATAGCTGCCGATGGCGGCACTGCCGCGGATCGCCTAACGACTCGACAGCTGCGCCGTGGAAAAGTGCCGCGTCTTATTCGCTGCAGATGAATTACAGCCTGCATTCCTGTTCCTCGGCAAGTTTATGACTCATTGAGCTCCAGGGTAGCCTTCTGTTGGCCCTCTCATACGTAGCAATTCCGCATAATTTCCTCCCAAGGTGGAAAAATTTTCATTCTCAACGGTCACTTTAAGTGCACATTTGTTATTCTATTATCTGACGCAGACTCCTTTTACTGCTGCTGTTCTTGTATCATCTTTTCATGCCTCCTCGTAATACGAGTAAAGCTATCACGGGTTGTGGGATTTGATGTCTACAGAAAACTTTCGTCACTGGTTCTTCAGCATTAAAGCTGCCGAGTAATTTTACCAAGTAATTTGGTACAGTGATAATACACTGCACTCGCACTCGGTAGGAAGGTGGTTCTAATCTCCGCCAGGCCACCCTGATTTAGGTTTCCTGTAGTTTCCTCAAATCGCTTAAGGTGAGTGCCACTGCCGACGGATACCGGCTGATACCGCACAAACCAATTGCGACTTTACGTGGGGTTACTTGTACTTTAAGTAACTGGGCTATGCGCAGCTCTGTTTAAAAGACCAACTTGATAATATCGTAGGGTCATGACGCACACTTCTGCTTTAACGCCCAGCATCTGACTCGCTGCCATTAATAATTTGTAGTTGTGATCTAGCAATCAATAGTCTATCCATGGGCTAGAATTGCGAATTAATAAAATGTAGAGAAATATTAAAGAAAATATAAATGAATAAGTAGTGAAAGGGTTCTGTTCTAACGTCTGTAACTGATGTAGATGACATCAGAGAATTATGTTGAATAGTGTTTATTCAAGAAAGCAAATCTCAGACAAACGAGAAGTGGTCTTACAATAACAAAATATAATACAGTCAGAAAATAACCGTATTAACATGCAATGAAAGCTGCGTTAAGAGCGTTACGGGAATGGTAGCAGAGTCCTGAAGCAGAACAGTCATCCAAGATGCGCCAAAAATTAAGTCCGTTTCGCGATCTCAATACACGAAATATTCACCAGCTGAAATTAATTCAGAGTTCATTATGACAATTTACACAATAGCACATGAGAGATAACGAGTAGGAACTCATACTCTGTCTATTTTCAATTCCTAAATACAACTGGATAAGTTGAAGTTCTGCTCTGGAGCACATTCAGACCTCGCGAAAGCTCGAGTCGCCTCACAAGTTAAAGTATTGTAGCTGCCGTTCACTGCCCAGAGTCCATCAGCGACGCGACCGAATAGCACACACATTACCACAGGCAGGTCTGCCTCCTTCCAGCTCAAACCTAAAAGCGTCCAGGATCGCTGCCTTCACCACCCCACTCGCAGAAGTGTCTGTCTTCACTTGACTCCACAAGTGTTCTGCTGCTGTTTAAGTCTCATTGGATGAAGGTCATCCCCAACAGATTAACTCGTTCTTATGCTCTACAGACGTGATTTTTCCGTCAAATTGACCACTTTTATAACAACGTTTAAGTTACAAACATTCTGTCACACTCTATTAATATTAAATACAAATAAAGTTTGTCACTAAATAAATAATAAAGCATTCTTGCACAAGTATGTTCTTATTAACTGTCATTAAACTGTCGTCAAATATTGTTTAAACAATTATTTAGTTGTGCTTGGTAGAAGCGTCTTTTGGTAGTCTTTGAATAGTGGTGTCAGCTAACACAGGTGACTGATCACTTCTTAAATGATAATCTTTTTTTTAAATATCGATTGTAATCATATATAAATGAAGTTACCAGCAAAACAGTAAATATTCATTAAATAAGTGTGATAAGATATGAGGTATTCATGCTGCATTCAGTTGTGTGTTACTGCCGAGGATACGATGTTCTGACAAATGTTTACACGAATAAAAAGATATAAAACGTAACAAATTAATAAATAAAATAGTTAAAGATATGTAACTTTCAGGCATCATAGCTATAGTGTACAACACTATCATCTGAAATAGTGTTTATTGAAATCACATGAAGATGGCAAATGGTTCAAATGGCTCTGAGCACTATGGGACTTAACATCTGAGGTCATCAGTCCCCTAGAACTTAGAACTACTTAAACCTAACTAACCTAAGGACATCACACACATCCATGCCCGAGGCAGGATTCGAACCTGCGACCGTAGCGGTCGCGCGGTTCCAGACTCAAGCGCCTATAACCGCGTGGCCACACTGGCCGGCTCACATGAAGAGTTTAAAAACTGTTGATTACAAGGTTCATTGCGAAAATACTTAGTCACTCTGAAATATTAACTTCTTTAGTTTCTAAGACATTAAAAATACTATTTTTTCATCGGATGTGCCTCATTTTTGTGAGGTCACAGATGTTTCCAGACTTGCTTTATTATGTAACTAGGATTTATTATAGAATTTTTGAGAACCATGCGTAGCCATATTTCAGAAAGTCTTACATAATTTCAACTGCATCACCTGTCTAACCGCCGTCCACACGCTCTGTATTTACCCTTTTCCGGCTCCACCGACAGCCTTTGTACCTGGCCAGACCATGAACAGTCGCTTCAGATGAACTACATACGATACGCCCTCAGCTCTGTGTCTACTGGCTAGTACCTCAGAGCAACCTAGTATCCAGACACACAGGCAAATTCTAGGCGGCTGAATAACATACCTACATATACGTAACGGTACATAGTACTCTACGATCACCACTTAAGTTTATTGTTGCTTGGTTAAATTACCTTTCGAAGGCAACTTCATCTTACTGAAGTAGTTCAGATGTTCATATCTTCGTCTGTTCTTCATCTATAGCGCTGGTATGTAAATGGGTAGTTTTGAAAGACCCAGTGGGGTGGGATCGTTATCCCACTGATTACTATGTCAGCAAGCTCGTTTCCTCCACTTCAGATAGCTGGTCCAGGAAAATGCACGGACCTGTGAAGGGTTAATGGAATATCCTCTAATTGCAGCATAGTATGCAAAACAGATAAATAGCAGGAGTACGTGCCTGTGATATGAAAATAAACTGTATCGAAGCGATATAGAACAAAAGAAGGAAGCTTATATGGAAGAAGCAGCTGATCCAGTAATATGGTAGGGGACTGATAGAACAGTCAGTGATATCATATCAATCAGTTTATCTATTGTTAACAACATATCTTCGTATCTGCTGAAATTTGAGATCTGTACAAAGATAATTAAGTTATTGAAGCCCACACTAAAAGTTCTGTTAACATCTGAGTTCTAGGAAAGTGTTATCATTGCATTACCAAAGGCGGCATGAACTTTGTTGTTGTTGTGATACTCAGTTCGAAGACTAGTTTGATGCAACTCTCAATGCTACTCTATCGTCTGCAAAACTATTCACCTCCGAGTAACCACTCCAACCTCCATCCTTCTGACTCTGTTTACTGTATTCATCTCTTGCTCTCCTTCTTACGCTTTCACCACCCATGCTTCCCTCCAGTATTAAATCGGCGATCCATTGACGTCGCACAAGCCGGCCAGAGTGGCCGAGCGGTTCTGGGCGCTACAGTATGGAACTACGAGACCGCTACGGTCGCATGTTCGAATCCTGCCTCGGGCATGGATGTGTGTGATGTCCTTAGGTTAGTTAGGTTTAAGTAGTTGTAAGTTCTAGGGGACTGATGACTTCAGTAGTTAAGTCCCATAGTGCTCAGAGCCATTTGAACCATTTTGAACGTCGCACAATGAGTCCTACCAACCGATCCATTCTTCTAGTCGGGTTTTGCCACAAACTTCTTTTCTCCCCAGTTCTATTCAGTACCTCCTCATTAGTTACGGAAGCTACCCATCTAATCTTCAGCATTCTTCTGTAGCGCAACATTCCAAACGCTCCTATTCTCTTCTTGTCTAAACTGTTTATCGTGCATGTTTCACTTCCACATATGGCTACACTCCACACAAATACCTTCACAAAAAACTTCATAACACTTAAATCTATATTCGATGTTAGCAAATTTCCCTTCTTTAGAAATACTTTTCGTGCCATTGTTATTCTACATTTTATATCCTCTTTACTTCGACCATCATCAGTTATTTTGCTCCCCAAATAGCAAAACTCCTTTACTACATTAAGTCTCTCGTTTCCTAGTGTAATTCCCTCAGCATCGCCTGATTTAATTTAACTAAATTGCATTATCCTTCTCCCGCTTTTGTTGATGTTCATCTTACATCCTCCTTTCAAGACACTGTCCATTTCGTTCAACGCCTCTTCCAAGTCCTCTGCTGTCTCTGACGGAATTACAATGTCATCGGCAAACCTCAAAGTCCTTATTTATTCTCCCTGGACATTAATTCCTACTCCAAATTTTTCTTTATAGATTGAATAACATCGGGGATAGGCTACAATCCTGTCTCACCCTCTTCTCAACCACTGCTTCCCTTTCATGCACCTCGAGTTCTATAACTGCCATCTGGTTTCTGTAGAAGTTGAAAATGGCCTTTCGCTCCCCGTATTTGACCCCTGCCACCTTCAGGATTTGAAACAGAGTATTCCAGTCAGCATTATCAAAAGCTTTCTCTAAGTTTACAAATGCTAGAAACGTAGGTTTGCCTTTCCTTAATATATTTTCTAAGGTAAGTCGTAGGGTCAGTATTGCCTCACGTGTTCCAACATTTCTACGGAATCCAAACTGATCTTCCCCGAGGTCGGCTTCTACCAGTTTTTCCATTTGTTTGTAAAGAATTCATGTTAATATTTTGCAGCCGTGATTTATTAAACTGATAATTCGGTAATTTTCACATCTGTCAACACTTGCTTTCTTTGAGGTTGGAAATATATGTTCTTCTTGAAGTCTGAGGGATTTCGCCTGTCTTGTACATCTTGCTCACCAGATGGTAGAGTTTTGTCAGGACTGGTTCTCCCAAGGCTATCAATAGTTCTAATGGAATGTTGTCCACTCCAGGGGCCTTACTTCTTTCAGTGCTCTGTCAAACTCTTCGCGCAGTATCGTATCTCCCCTTTCATCTTCATCTGCATGCTCTTCCATTTCCATAATATTGTCTTCAAGCACATCGCCATGGTATGGACCCTCTATATACTCTTTCCACCTTTTTGTCTTCCCTTCTTTGCCTAGATCTTGGTTTCCATCTGAGCTCTTGATATTCATACAAGTGGTTCTCTTTCTCCAAAGGTCTAAGTTGCCTGTAGGCAGTATCTATCTTACCCCTAGTGATATATGCTTCTCCATTCTTACATTTGTCCTCTAGCCATTTCTGCTTAGCCACTTTGCCCTTCTTGTCATTCTCATTTTTTAGAGGTTTGTATTGCTTTTCGTCTGCTTCATTTACAGCATTTTTATATTTTCCCCTTTCATCAATTAAATTCAATATCTATTATCTACCCAAGAATGTCTACTAGCTCTCTTCTTTTTACGAATTTGATCCCTCTGATGCCTTCACTATTTCTTCTCTTAAAGTTACCCATTCTTCTCCTACCGTACTCTTTCCTCTTTTCTTGTAAATCGTTCCTGATGCCCCCTCTGAAACTCTCAACAACCTCTGGTTCTTTCAGTTTATCCAAATTCCATCTCTTTAAACTCCTCCCTTTTTGCAGCTTGCCGGCCGCGTTGGTCTCGCGGTTCTAGGCACGTAGTCCGGAACCGCGCGACTGCTACGGTCGCAGGTTCGAATCCTGCCTCGGGCATGGATGTGATGATGATGATGATGTTTGGTTTGTGGGGCGCTCAAATGCGTGGTTATCAGCGCCCGTACAATTACCCAATCTTTGCTCAGTCCAATTTCGCCACTTTCCTGGATGATGATGAAATGATGAGGACAACACAAACACCCAGTCATCTCGAGGCAGGTGAAAATCCCTGACCCCGCCGGGAATCGAACCCGGGACCCCGTGCTCGGGAAGCGAGAACGCTACCGCGAGACCACGAGCGGCGGACAAGGGGCATGGATGTGTGTGATGTCCTTAGGTTAGTTAGGTTTAAGTAGTTCTAAGTTCTAGGGGACTGATGACCACAGCTGTTAAGTCCCATAGTGCTCAACGCCATTTTGCAGCTTATTTAGTTTTAATCTACAGTTCATAACCAATAAATTGTGATCATAATCCATATATGCCCCTGGAAATGTCTTACAATTTAAAACCTGCTTCCGAAATCTCTGTTTTACCATTATATAAGCAATCTGAAACCTTCCATTGTCTCCATGTGTCTTTCACATCTACAATCTTCTTTCATGATTCTTAAACCACGTGTTAACTCTGATTAAATTATACTCTGTGCAGAATTCTACCAGGCGGCTTCCTCTTTCATTCAGTCCATTTTTCCTTCTCTTCTTTTTATGGCTGTCGAATTCCAGACGCCCATGACTATTAATTTTTGTCTCCCTTGACTATCTGAGTAATTTCATTTATCTCATCATACATTTGTTGAATCTCATCATCTGCGGATCTAGTTGGCATATACTACTGTGTGGGTGTTGGCTTCGTGTCTATCTTGGCTACAATAACCCAATGGTATGTGACTGGCCGAAAGCTGTTTGCGTGGTGATCAACGGATGGTTGTAACTGTCTCGACTGATCAGAGGAATTTCTTCTGCTTACTCGAAAGCGTTTAATAACAGTTCGCTAAAGTGATAAAACTGCGTATGTGTTCAGTTTCGTAGCCTTCTTGTTGAAGAGAGCAAGTACTAGGTTCCTGCTAGCCATTTAAAGGGACGCTGCGTCTTAGTCTACATGAAAATGATATATTTTAATGTGTTCTAGTATATTACCTTAACGGATTTTTCTGCAGAAGTATGTTGTATATATCAATCCTGGTATATCGAAAACAAAAGGATCTCACTTAATTTTCAAATGAATAGATTTTCCTTCTTCCATATCGGGATAAAATTACAAGGTCTGATAATTGTGGGTCACATACTATACTTGTTGCTATAAATTACCTGGAAACATTAACTTGGCTCACTTTAGTGGGAGATGGCGTTGGTAGGCACATGCATGCTATACCCTTATATGTATATATTGGTGAAATTAAGCTGCATACCAGGTTCATAGGCACTGGACACACTGCAGCCACCCCATTCCAACTTAACTGATGATAATTTTTTTGAAATTAGAAAATGTTCAGCATTTGTAATGTTTGGTCATTTACTACTTTGTTGTTTAATAACATTACTACTAATAATTTGCTACGTATTGGCATACAGAAACAAAATTTGTTACTAAAATCAGTGAAAAAATCTTATGAAATTTGCCATCATATTCATGTGATAAAAGAATAAAGAAAAGAAAACAGATGTTGATGAGGAAAAGCGGTAAGTGTCAACAATAATTCAGAACTTCCTCTGTTAACATTTTGCATAAATTCTGCTCGAAGACGCGGCGATCGCAAACGGGAAGTAGCAACATATGACTCAATTTTATTCATCATAACCGATGTTTTTGAAAAGACTACAACTGTGTAATTCATATTTAAATAATGAAACAGTACACCAATTTCGTATTTCTTCATGCGTTTCGAGAATTTCTTATGGTCATGTGTGTCGTTCAGCCTATCCTCCACTGTAGTCGACTTTTTGAGGTTAAAAGGTAGCGTGCTCTCTCCATTATGCAGAAAACCACACACATGCAAACCATCACTGATATTGCTTCTGAAATTTCACCCTGTGTGTGTGTGTGTGTGTGTGCGTGCGTGTGTGTGTGTGTGTGTGTGTGTGTGTGTGTGTGGTTGTCTGTGTAGGAGGCGTAGTACCTTATGATCTGGAAAAGACGACACAGTAAAGTGGAAGAGAGATATAACATACATGCAAATGTCTTTCAAAATACTTATGTTAATATTTGCGTTTGAAAAGAGAATAAATACTCGAAAGGCTTAGTGCTAAGCATAAAAAATATACATACCCGGTGCATCATTTAAATCAGAAACGGTTGAGCAACGCGAAGACAGAAAAGGCGTCCGCTAGCGCTACAGGGGGCTCAACAACGAAACACGAGAAATATGCGTTCCAGTAATGCAAAGGCCTCATGAGGATCACAAACTATCGCGAATCTGCGCATGTGCACCAGAGACAGTTTGAAAACTGATGCCGTCGTTCGTGATAACTTTACTGTAACGAACTATTGTCTACGTGGCAAGTCGCTGACCGACGGCAACAAACATTCCTTTGTGGCCTACGTTGCTAGTATCCTATGTTCCCTAGTAGATAAAAGGAGGCACAGAGTCGGTCTTTTTATGGAATTTACTCACTTACCTTAGCGATCCCCGTAACACCACAGCCTTCACGGAGGCGACGTGTAATGTGTTCCAACCTGGAAAAACTGTCTAAAAGACAGATTGCTCTATACGTGTAAGCAGGCTGCTTAAACCTGTGGCACGACTTAAAAGAGGATTCATTCTATCAGGTCTGATCGAAGCTGCTAAATAAAACAAGTCCTTGACTAAAATGTCTGTGCTTTACTTTGTATCTCGTGCTGCTACTAAGTCAGCCTTAACACACAGTTACAGAAGTAGAAGCATAAACTTGCACATGTGTATAGTTTGCATTATTCAGTTCACTCATATAGTACATTCTGTCACTAGTACAGAAAACGCTACCCGCTGTCTAAAGAACCGCAATTTTTCGCAAAAATAAACAGATGGAACTTTCACATTATGATTATCAATTTAGTACAGTACTGCACAGTTCAGCAACATTGAGTTATTTGAAGTTCCTGAAATACGACTACAAAGCATTTCACGCGTAGTTGTTCAGTCTATCGTAAAAAGTCAGAATTTTCATTAAAACGCAGAGTTTCTGCGAACGCTGTTCACGACGAATCTCGTCAGTCTTAAACCCACTAATCGTCAGAGTAAAAGAAAACACAGGAGACTGGTCGTAGTTCTACAAAAGCTCAATAATGATTCCTCGAGAAGAGCGAGCACGAATTTCTCCTGCTTCTGGAACACACTATCGTACTCATCTCTAACTAACTGGAATGTAAATTAGCCAAGAGAGCACGGCAGTTTGCCTCCTTGACCAATCTCTAACTCCGAATTTCAGTTAACTGTTTCACAAACGTCGCGTCTTTCGAAAAGCAAATAAAGTCAAAACTACACTATATTTTCTTATCTTATGGACAGAAGCGATTATTTCGTTTCTAAAATCTTTAAATTGGGTACATTACAATAAGGTAGAAATACAGAAGTATTGTGGCTAAAATTTATTAGTTATCTAGGCAAATCTGCAGTTTGAATCAGTAAAATTAATGCATTTTATTTTAGAGCTGACAAAACAAATAAGTACTTGGACATGCTCCATAGATACACATCACAAGCTGCTTAATAAGTAAATAAATACCATGTATGAGACTCACGGCACGATTTCACAATGTGATTCAGGCGCTCATTCATAATTAGTTATTAACAAATTACAAGATTAATACTTCAAATACGTGCTGAATCCACCCCTTCATTCATCCTAATAGCAGAACACATGAAAATAATAACGTCAGATGACCGAAAATAATAATTATTATTTGAAACCTGTAAACATTATGTAAGGTACATTGTTTAATCAACTATTTAACTACAAAGTGTTTAGCTTAATTAATCCATTGTTGTATTTTCAAAAACGCCTTCACTTGAAAGGGTGTTGCTTTTAGTAAGTTATAATGTTTAGGTTTTAGGTAATTTTTTGTATCGCAGAAATTATTTCAGGCGTAGAACTGAAAAGAGAGAAGACAGTTATTGTTGTTCTGAAAGGCTAGATCAAATTTCATAATATTAGTGTACGAGAAATGACTCTTAACTCACAGGATGATGTGTGATTTAAAAGAATATGCCAAGCGTACACGCACGCGACTAATGTGCTAGCATGGGGACGACAAATGGTAATTTCCCGACGTGGGGGCACGTTCTGTACGGCAATCTTACAGCTTCCTAATCGTCTGTGCGTACTGCTGCACCGCACACAATATTGTCAATGACAGACGTGTGTTGCGACATATAGTGTTAGCTGTGGTGGCGCGGAAGGCAGAGTGCACTTCCTGTAAACGTGTGTATCGAATTTACGCAAGTGCTGTAGCTTCAACTTTTGGATGTGAGTAACTTTTTTAAACAGTTAGTTCATTTTGTGATCAGCATAAAAATGAATCTGATGGGAAAGGAAAAGTTCTTTTTACTGAATTTCGTGTGCAGAAATGGACGTTCTGAAGCCATTGCAAACACAACTTTTTGTCGATGGCAGTACATCACACACTAATTCAGACTCAAGTGACATTGTAGTGTACAAAGCAATTAGCAGTAGTGAATGGAATTCCGCACGATTTGTGAACTAGTTCATATTGATTACTTCTGTGAAGAACAGATGTTGCGATCTCTGTGGGTGCTATCTGAAGACTGTGTTAATAATTTTTCCTTCGTGGAGGACCACAGTGACGTAGAACTTGTTGAAAGAAGTTTCCTCAATTTAACTGTACATTACTATTGACTTATTTCACACAATCAGGATTTCGGCTTTATACCCACTGTCAAGTGCAAATCGAACCGAAAATTATTAAAGTGTGCGCGTCACAAAGTGCACGGCATAATGTAAGGGAAAAAAGTCATTACATATTTGAGAAAATGTGATATACAAGTAATGTTCTTAAATATGTAATGAATTTTTGTTCCTCACTTCATGCACTGCACTGTATGATCTGTGCGCTTTATTAATTTTCGGCTCAACTACTCTTGAGAATCGCTTTAAAGCCGGAATCATGATTGTGTGAAATAAATGAATAGTAATTCGTAGTCAAATGACAAATTATTTTTTTAAAAAAGATATGAAGACGGGTATTCCAGGTACGTTCCAAGAAATATCTTCGTTTCTGGAAACAGTGACTTTACAGGTACTCTTGGCTGGTGGTCTCTGAATATACAAGGACAGTCTTCTAAGTGGTGTGTTCGGTTCAAGCCAGTCAATGTCGGAAAAGGTGGACAAGAGTTCTTGGGTCTTTTAACAACACGTCCATACACTTTCATGCCAAGATAATCTGTTGTGTGGTGCAGAATTTCCTGGCTGCCGTGCCCGGCACTTCATTTCTTCGAATTTCGCCCTGCAACCTAGAAGGCTAGGAAGTGGTGGGGATGGTAAATCACTTATTATTGAAATGTTCTTAAAGTCTCCGTGGTTTATATATGTCACCGAATATCCCCCCCCCCCCCAATCCCAGAGAGGGCGATTACAGAATTTACTCTGTTTCTCGGAAAAGGCTGGTCAAAACTACTACTTATTCTGTGCATGCAAAAACTTGTGCGTTGCTTCGAAATGTACCTATATTAAAGGATGATGGGAGCTTGGCTACGTCTATGAAATTATAAATGCTGGTACGTAATGTAACTGCAATTATTATTTAAGGTCAGGATGTCCCGTGTGCAGTCCAAGTCCTGGATATTAAGTTACTTAAAAATAACGACAACGAACACACAATAGTTCTCAGCTGTATCATAAAATTTGCTTCGTAGTAATTAGTGTAACTACTCGTCAAAACAGTAACCTTGTCCAGTAGCAGAAATATCTTTACTGGCTTAAAAGAACATTTCTGCAGAGTGGTCACAAACGCTCCGAGAAGCTTGTAAGGTTGATGCAAGGTGGATTGATAGAGAAGTAATTGTAAAAAAAAGTTCTCGATGTTGTGCTGTTTCCAAATGAATTAACTCTAAAGTTAACCAATCAGGCTGGTGCGCACGCAAGTACAATTGGTCGAACAGATACAATTAATTTCAGTTCTAATAGGTTAGTTTATAAATAAATAAATCTTCTGCTACCAGTCACCATTTTTCTTTATTTTACTGTTCACACGACGAGTTTCGAGAAATAATTCCCATTTTCAAGTGCGTTTTTTTTGTGTGTGTTAAGCCATTTCTTTTGATGTTCTCAGTGTGTGTGAGTCTGCTTCATTTTGTTGACTTTTACTGTAATACATAAGAAACGAGATTTTTAGTTGGGTATCAATTCTTTCTGTGAGGTCAGTACCTAAAGTTTGAGAACAATTTGTCCTTACAGTTTTCTAATGGTACATTTGTGTAGAGTCTCACACACACTTAACATCACACACAACTTGTACACTTTACACATCGAAAATATCTTATATAAACAAAACAGTTACAAAGATCTTCTTACAGGTAGTTCACAGAGATAACATTATAGGTCTTCCACAGATTATGATATGCTTTTGTACAGAGGTTATTTATCTTAACAATTTGGCTCATGAATTACTTATATTGATTTTACAATTGTGCTTATTTCTATGTTTTACTATTTTTATTTAAGTATATTATCGAAACATCTGAAGAAATTCACTGATTCACTTTCAAGTTTTTCATTTAATGTTTTATCTTCATATTTTCTGTAATGTGAATATATCTCCAGTTCTTCAAGCAAATCCATTTTATGTCCTTTATTTAGTCAGTGGAGTACTTTGACATTTTGCTCTATTTTTCCAAATGGTTGTCCTGTATTATGTATGTGTGTTGCTATTGCTGATGAAGTGTGTTTGTTTTGTGTGTGTGCTCTAATGTGCTCTGTGTACCTGGTGTTGATATTTCAGCCTGTTTGTCCTACGTAGAACTTGGAGCATTCCTGGCATGTTGCCTTGTATATTCCAGAGTCTGAATATGGATCATGATTACACTTTATATTATGTATTAGTTTTTGGTGTAGTTTATTGGATGTAGAAAACCCAATTTTTACTCTGTGATTTTTGAAAATATTTGCAATCTTCTGTGATACATTGCCTATGTATGGAATGCCAGATATATATTTGTTTTTCTGTTTTTCTTCTGTGGTGCAGTTTGTACCTGGGTTTCTCTTCACTTTGTCTAAGATTGTGTCAACCATGGAAGCATTGTAACCATTGGCAACTGCAATCTTCTTCACTGTGTTTATTTCTTGTTGCATATTTTCCTGGTTCAATGGTATTTTTGTTGCCCTATTCAGCATTGACCTGTGTGCTGCCTGTTTATGGATATTTGGGTGACATGAGGTTGCAGGGATTGTGGTGTCAGTCATTGTGTTTTTCCTACAAATTTTGAATGTGCATGTGTTGTTGAGTCTTGTAATATTTAGGTCCAGAAAGATGATACTTTTATTTTGCTCATGTTCCACTGTAAATTTGATTTTCTCATTTAGATTATTGAAATGATTAAGAATGTCTGTTATGTCTTTGGCATCTCCTTTCACTAACAGTAGTGTGTCATCTACATATCTCCTGTAAAATTCTATTTTCCTTAGGCAAGGTTCTTGGCTGTCAAATAATTTTTGTTCTAAGTGATTTATGTATATGTCAGCTATGGTACCGTATATACATGATCCCATTGCTAGGCCATCTGGTTGCTTATAAATGTTGTCATTAAAGGTAAAGTAATTGTAACTTAGGGTTAGCTGAAGGAGTTCCATAAATTCGACAATCTCTGTGTATGAAAGTTTCTTGTGTTGCATAAGGTTCTTTTGTATTACTGTTAGAGCTTCTTGTATGGGTATGTTTGAATAAAGGTTGGTGATGTCAAGTGATATAAACTGTGCATCTTAGGGGAGCTTTCTGGTTCTTAGTTCTTTGGCTAGAATCATACTGTTTTTTATGGAATATGTTGTTTCATATGTATAATTTTTCACCAGTACGTTATTCAGTTTTTGTATGCTGGGCTGTTTACAGAGTTGACCACGGGACGTATCGGGTATCCATTTTTGCGTATTTTTGGTTGTGCTCTTAGGCTTGGTGCTTTTGGATTCATACATGTAGGGTATTTCTTTTCAGTTTCTGTCAACAGGAAATGTGTGTTCTTTAATTGTTCTTTAATTTTACTTTGGAATTGTTTGGTTGGGCCTTTTTCAATGTGCTGAACGTTATTAGCAGCAAAAAATTCATTTGTTTTGTCTATGTATTCTTTTTCTTTCATCACAACTAATGTATTACTTTTGTCTGACTTTACAACTATGGATTGGTTGTTTTTCAGTTTATTATTTTAGATTTTGAAGTTTTTGTATCATTTATTGTATATTTAGATCTGAACGTATCTTTATTCATTTCTTTCTCAAGAAGCTTGCTTACTTTGTGACCTATTGGTGCTTTTGTATTTGAATTTAATTTTGCAGCATCTGCTGCACTTTTAGTTGCAGCTATAACCTGTTTCAGTGTATGGATGTTGAGGTTAGGTTTTATGTGGTATTTTAGTCCTTTTTGGAGTAGATCGTTTTCTCTTTGGTTGAACATTATGTCAGTGTTGTTCACCACTCTACTGTAAAATGTGTGTTTGCTTTTGTCAGTCATCTCAAGGTTGGATCTCTTGTCTTGTTTGGATGTCAAGGTCTGTAGTTTCTTGTTATGTGTGTTGCAAATGGTCAAGTACTCCTTGTCGACTATGTCCTGGATATGCTTGCAAATGCTGTCATAAACTGTAGGTTGCATGTTGTTTGCTGCTTCTATCTGCGTGTTGAGTAGCTTTCTGTTTAGTATGTACTTTTTCTTATGTAACTGCCTTATTTCGGTTTTCAGGCAGAGTTTTTCTGCTTTGTGTTTTATACGTTTTGCTACGTTGCTGCTAGAACATATTTTCACTTTTATATACTTCGGAAGTATGCCTAGTTGTTGACAGTGCTTGTTGAATCTTACGTGTGCAACTGTTTTTAGTACTTTCATTTTGAGGTTTTTATATTTATATATAGCTTTCATTGCCTGGCTTGGCACTAATAATCTGATTTGATCCATTATAAATGGTTTTTGAAAGCCTGCGACTGTAGATACAATAGGTTTGTTTATAAATAAATAAATCTTCTGCTACCAGACACGATTTTTCTTTATTTTACTATTCGCACGACGCGCTTCGAGAATAAAATCAGATTATTACCAGGAAGCTCCCCCAAGTTGCACAGTTTATATCACTTGACATCACCAACCTTTATTCAAACATACCCATACAAGAAGCTCTAACAGTAATACAAAAGAACCTTATGCAACACAAGAAACTTTCATACACAGAGATTGTCGAATTTATGGAACTCCTTCAGCTAACCCTAAGTTACAACTACTTTACCTTTAATGACAACATTTATAAGCAACCAGATGGCCTAGCAATGGGATCATGTATATCTGGTACCATAGCTGACATATACATAAATCACTTAGAACAAAAATTATTTGACAGCCAAGAACCTTGCCTAAGGAAAATAGAATTTTATAGGAGATATGTAGATGACACACTACTGTTAGTGAAAGGAGATACCAAAGACATAACAGACATTCTTAATCATTTCAATAATCTAAATGAGAAAATCAAATTTACAGTGGAACATGAGCAAAATAAAAGTATCATCTTTCTGGACCTAAATATTACAAGACACAACAACACATGCACATTCAAAATTTGTAGGAAAAACACAATGACTGACACCACAATCCCTGCAACCTCATGTCACCCAAATATCCATAAACAGGCAGCACACAGGTCAATGCTGCATAGGGCAACAAAAGTACCATTGAACCAGGAAAATATGCAACAAGAAATAAACACAGTGAAGAAGATTGCAGTTGCCAATGGTTACAATGCTTCCATGGTTGACACAATCTTAGACAAAGTGAAGAGAAACCCAGGTACAAACTGCACCACAGAAGAAAAACAGAAAAACAAATATATATCTAGCATTCCATACATAGGCAATGTATCACAGAAGATTGCAAATATTTTCAAAAATCACAGAGTAAAAATTGGGTTTTCTACATCCAATAAACTACACCAAAAACTAATACATAGTATAAAGTGTAATCATGATCCATATTCAGACTCTGGAATATACAAGGCAACATGCCAGGAATGCTCCAAGTTCTACGTAGGACAAACAGGCTGAAATATCAACACCAGGTACACAGAGCACATTAGAGCACACACACAAAACAAACACACTTCATCAGCAATAGCAACACACATACATAATACAGGACACCCATTTGGAAAAATAGAGCAAAATGTCAAAGTACTCCACCGACTAAATAAAGGACATAAAATGGATTTGCTTGAAGAACAGGAGATATATTCACATTACAGAAAATATGAAGATAAAACATTAAATGAAAAACTTGAAAGTGAATCAGTGAATTTCTCCAGATGTTTCGATAATATACTTAAATAAAAATAGTAAAACATAGAAATAAGCACAATTGTAAAATCAATGTATGTAATTCATGAGCCAAATTGTTAAGATAAATAACCTCTGTACAAAAGCATATCATAATCTGTGGAAGACCTATAATGTTATCTCTGTGAACTACCTGTAAGAAGATCTTTGTAACTGTTTTGTTTATATAAGATATTTTCGTTGTGTAAAGTGTACAAGTTGTGTGTGATGTTAAGTGTGTGTGAGACTCTACGCAAATGGACCATTAGAAAACTGTGAGGACAAATTGTTCTCAAACTTTAGCCACTAACCTCACAGAAAGAATTGATACTCAACTAAAAATCTCGTTTCTTATGTATTACAGTAAAAGTCAACAAAATGAAGCAGACTCACACACACTGAGAACATCAGAAGGAATGGCTTAACACACATCTAAAAAACGCACTTGAAAATGGGATTTATTTCTCGAAACTCGTCGTGCGAATAGTAAAATAAAGAAAAATCGTGACTGGTAGCAGAAGATTTATTTATTTATAAACAAACCTATTGTATCTACAGTCGCAGGCTTTCAAAAACCGTTTATAATGGATCAAATCAGAACTTCAGTTCTTCTTATAGAGTAGATATTAGCGCACGAGACTGCTCAGCCTTTGGCTCGGGTCCGATCCGTACTACCAACCCATTTCCAATTTTGTCATCGCTATCTTGTTCGACTTTAGGAAACCAAAAGAAGATCACGTTTGGCGACACCGTTTCTGGCGGATTGCTTGAATTTGCATGCGCAAGGCCCTGATTGGCTAACCTCAATACTAATTAACTCAGGTACGACGCAGTGTATCGAAGGTTTTTCTAACAACTGTTTCTCAGCACAGACTACCCTGCAACGCCCTTAGGTTTTCAGACTATCTCTGACGACACAATACAGGGTGAACATGAACAAAATAGGCAAACTGCTGGGACAGATTCCTGACTGGAAATGAAGGAAAAAAGTTCCTGTGGAGATATGTCTGGAAATGTACAGTGTATATGCAAAAAATCGTCCCAGAATGCAGTACAGAGCTGCATTGCAGCCACGTCACAACAAATGTTCAGAGTGGCCTCCATGGGATGCAGTGTGCGCGTTCACATGTCGGATCGTGGATTGCCGCGCGTTCCGTCCTCTCTCTGACTAGCGTCATAGGCCTCGTGAACACGCTGTTGGAGGGTTTGCACGTCAGAAATTGGTTCAGCATACACAACGCTTTTCAGATGCCCCCAGAGGTAGGAGTCCGATGATCCAGCAGGCCATGCTACAGGTCCTCTGCGTCCTATCCAGTTTCCGGGGAGGATGTTGTTGAGGTGACGGCGAACTGTAATGAACAAATGGTGTGATGCTCCGTCATGCAGAAACCGTATAACCTGTCGTATTGCCAAAGGCAGATTCTCAAGCAGCCTAGGCAGAGTATTCCTGAAGAAGTCCAGGTACATTCTCCGCTGAGGCGTTGTGGAACAATAACTGGTCCAAGTATGTGGTCGCCAAGAAGCCCCGCCTACTCATTGATGCTGATGAGACGGCTCAACCATTCCCCGAGAATTGTCTGCAGGTCACAGATGACGATTATGCAGATTGATGATTCGAGTTCTGGTAAAGGTTGGTTTCTCGGTGAAGACTGATGACAGAAATCCCATAATTGTGATGGTCTGGTGCAGAAAACATTTACAAAATCCTTGTTTTAGAGTGAAATCAGCTGCTGATAATCCTTGCATTCGTTGCTGTAGCGGTTCTCATGCAGGATACACGTAATCGTTCTTTGACTTACGCCAAACCACTTGCATGGAGCTTGCGCTATATTTGGACTCAGTATCCTGTAGAACACGGACTTCGGAATCTGGTGAACTTAAAGTCCGCTGTCTCCATGCACGTTCGTCTGAATTTAAGGACCCATGATCACACTAACGCCTTTTTGTTCCTTTATTGTAAATCCGTTTGATACAAGGGGGGGGGGGGGGGGCAGGCAGCGGCTTACAAACGCCGCTCTTCGGCCAATAGAATAACAGAAATCGTATAGGAAGACTTAAAAACAGATAGACATGAATGTTAAAAACAGATGGTATGCATAAGAATGTGATGGAGGCGTTCAGTGGACGGCACATGACACATAAGCAAGGTTGACAGAGCACACAAACGAAGGCAGTCAGTTGTCCACTGAACAAAGGAGCACATCGAAGAGAACGCTGATGCAAAGTAACGACGAACAACACTATTGCACAAAACACTGGCGACGATCTTCAGCGCTGAGAACACTGAACACAAGGGGGGGGCTGCGACTGGGGGGAGGGGACAGGCAGGGGGAGAAGGATGGTGGTGGGGGAAGAAGCCAATGGGAGAAAGTGAGGGTGAGGGAGGGGATAGGGTAGGGTTGGGTGTGGAAGCCCAGGGAGGGAGTGGGAAACTGGGAGAGAGGAGGGGGAGGGAGAAAGGAAGATGAGGAAGGAGAGAAGGAGCCCCGGAGGATAAGGCGGAAGGAAGAGAAGGGGAGAATTAGATCTGATAGGAGGGGTATATGGAGGGAACGAGGACATCATCAGGAAGGGGGAGCTGGCAGAAGCCACCTTGGCCAAGGGTGTGGAGAGTGTGAAGATCGAGAGCAGGCGGAACACAAGAGTGCAGGTGCGGCAGAGGGTTGGGGTGGGATAGGAGGGGAGAGACAAGTGGGTGGGGAGTATCAGGCTTGCGGGAGATGTAAAGGATCCATATCCGTTCGAGGAAAAGGAGGAGGTGAGTGACACAAACGCCCAAGAAGGGAGTGAAATATTGTGTGATGTGGCTGGTGTATGTGAGGGTACTTTTTTGGTGCAACAGTACCTCTCGACATTTCCATCTGCTTGGCCGTATATGAACACCATCTCGGCCTGTTCTCGACATGAATACTGGACCATTCTGTCGCTTACAGTACGTTGGATCAATCTCACAACCTGCAACACACAAGGAACACGTGCCACGTGGCCAGAGGAACTTTCATTCTTCAGCGCCATCTACTGCTACAACGATGCAGTTCCGGACACATGTTTATAGGAACTTTTTTCCATCCATTTTCAGTCGGGAGACCAGCTTTGAAGTTTGTCAGTTTTACTCACGTTCACTCCGTACATCTGCCAGATTTTTTATTTGAAAATAATTTGTTCGAAACATTAAAATGTACACTTGTGATGTATTTGTTTCAAGAATTAGAATATCAATTAATTCTCACAACTTTAACAATGTCCTAACTTAGACGTTTTAGAATAGAAACTTTCACTCACCACGTTCAGTGAAAAGTGCGTGTGGTATTGTTGGGCATAAATCCCCTATCTGGGAGATCTGTCGCCTGGTGCAAGTCTTTCCGTCTGACGCCGCGTCGGCGACTTGCGCGTCGGTGGTCGTGAGGACAACAAACACACACATTCCCAAGTGGACAGAATACCCCACCCAGCCGGGAGTCTATTCCAGGCCCACGTGATCGAGAATCATCAACGCTAACCAAAGACCACGAGCTGCTGAGATTTTCAGTGTTCCATGTAGCACTGAGAATGTGAACAGAGGTCAGCAGACAATGGCTGTGCTAGGGTGTAACCTGAGGTGTGCATTCTCTGCAAGATTGGAATGCTTGTGGACTCACGAACCATTGTCGATTTAATTGTTGGCAGCTGCTACATCCAGCTTGTGGATAGCCACAATTTTCTGGCTGCAAGGTTTCCCACAGTAGGTCAAACCGCAGGCCTACCCAAGTGGGCTAGCCCTCAAAGAAACAACTGAAAGATTTCCATTGATAAACATAGCTTGTGATTTTGTTGAATGCTTGCCATTTTGGAGATTCTTGGTATTAATGCCACTTCTTTTTAAATTGTCCGAGATATTTGGAAATTGATAGACGTAAAAATACACTGCTAGCCATTAAATTTGCTACACCAGGAAGGAAAGCAAACAAAGAAATTTTACTAATCGTGCCCATACAGTATAGTAGGAGGGTATAAAACGAGCTCCTCCCCAGTCCGTGAAGGCCTGAGGGATGTCTACCGGCCACCGTGTCACCCTTTGCCTTATGGCTTCGTGCGGTTGTGGTCATTCGGTCAGCAACCTCTCTCCCGGCCGTTTTGCAGACTTTTCAGGCTATGCAGCCGCTGCTAATCGGTCAAGTAGCTCCTCAGTTGGCATCACAAAGCTGAGTTCACCCCGTACCAGTCCTCACACCAGGAATCGAACCCGCATCCTCCAGACATCTATGCTGAGCACTCAGCTATGACGGCGAAAATTTAGAGGTATACATGGTGCGAAACTTAGTACACAGAACTGCTAACATTCGCGACAACAATGGTTACATTTCGCCTGGTCATGGAGTCGAGCTGTGCTTATATGACGGGTGTGAGTACGTCAATCCATGGTGCTTCAAATCTATGCTAGAATGAATCAGTTGTAGTGACTGACAGTGGCGTGCCTGTCTCTAGGCAACCCACTAACTGATGTGAAGGACGTGCTAGGCAGAGAAACAGTCGAATACATTCTGTATCTGCATCTATATCTACGTACATACTCTTTAAACACTAAAAGTCACTTTCTTTCACGTTCCACTCGCAAACAGATGTGGCAAAAAGACTGTCTAAAAGCCTCCATAAGAGCCTTAATTTCTCTTATCTTTGTGGTCGTTAAGCGAAATGGACATTGGCGGCAGCAGAATCGTTCCGCATTGGGTCTAAAATGCCGATTCTCTTTAATTTCCACAACAGTGCCTTGGGGAAATAACGCAGGCTTCCTTGCAGGTATGCCCATTTAAGTTCTCTGTAATAATTGCTTGCTGATCGAAAGTAACAAGATTAGCAGCATGCCTCTTGAGTTGCTTCGACGTCTTCCTTTAATCCGACCTGGTGCGGATCGCAGAGTACTCAACAATGGATCGCACTAGCGCACTATATCTCCTATATGAATGAGCTACACTTTCCCAAAATTCCCCTAATAAAATGAAGTCGAGCATTCTCCCTCCGTACTGTCAACCTGACGTGCTAATTCCATTTCATATCGCTTTGGAATGTTACGCTCGACTATTTAATCGGCGTGACTGTGTCAAGCTGCAGCCTGATAATGCTGTATTCGAATGTCACAGGATCGGTTTTCCTACTCGACCGCATTAACTTGCATTTTTCTTTAGTCAGAGCGAGCTGCTATTCATCACACCAACTATAAATATTGTCTAAGCCATCTTGTATACTCTTACAGTCACTCAACGACGACGCTTTCCCGTACACCACAGTGTCGTCAGCAACAGCCGTAAATTGCTGCTCACCCTGCCCGTTGGGTTATTTATGTTTATAGTGAATAAAAAACATTCTTGTCACACTTCTCTGGGGCACTCCTGACGATACCCTTGTGTCAAAGTAGATCCGAACAGTGCGGGCAATATGCGGTCTTGCGTTATCTTATTGAAATACAGCATAACAGGGACGTGGAGATAGGGCCTAGCTGTAGGCCTTAACACGTCAGAAATGTACAGCCGCTGCCAGAATTCTCCAACTAATCGAATAAGAGGTGACAATGTTGTATACGCAACAGTGCACCATAGAATCATGACAAGTGCTGAGTCTGTATGACATATACGAATGCAGTCTGACAGCATTCGTTTTTCTCGGACCCCAATGGACGAATGTGTCCAGCCTGACGCTTTATACAGAGCAGGGACTCGTCTGACGAACACGTGTGGCCACTTGCGTCAACAGTGTTGTTGTAGGGGGCACGCCAGTATCTGTGAGCCTCCCTCTGCGGCCTCGACGAGGGAATCCTCAACAATTGTAGCAGGTTGACACTCCGTGGTGCTCCAGACGTCGTCGCGCTGCCGGTGTGGATACTTGTCTCGCTGTGATTACTCCCACTTCATGACTCAAGGTGCGCGACGTTTCCATTCGACCCTAGACGGCTGGGTGAACAATATATCTGTCCACTCGGACACTTGTCACTTGGGGCCTTTGAAATTCTACGTGACTTTGAATATGAACCTCCTCAATCCATCGACTGCATATTTTCGTGACGGTCGTGCTACGGTGGTCAGTGCGAGGAGTACCGTGGGACGGTACGTAACAGCCTCGTCAGGCAAGGATCAAGCCGTTGTGCAAAACCGGCACCTCAAGTAACAGTTTATGCTTCTTATACGAGGAGTAATACAATCTTCTCACAAGTAAACAACGTTCAGCTGCTATTTCTGAATGAGAAACCCGCGCCATAATCTTTCTTTCTATACAGAATGCAGATGGCGAAACCCGTACTTCGTTTGTGTGATTGTTCTGAAATGCCAATGATTTGATTATCCAAGTATATTGCACATTTCATGCCAATTTGATTCTCGTTTCCTGCCGCCTTCACAGTGTTGTAATTTTATTGGTCAGCAGTGTATAAATGCTTTTCGTAAAATCTTCTTTGGATGTCCTGTGGCTCAAGACGCTAATTACACCGGCTAAACTGACAATAACCTTGGGAAAACCCGCAGTCACTAGTTGTGAAACATTTTTTTCAGTAATGATCGGTTTTGGCTATTGTACCATACTATCATCAAACATCACTTATTTTGTATCGGGTACAAGACTAACCCGCCGAGATTATCAGCAAAATTTACGTGCTTTGTCACAGGATAAAGTATTGGTTTGGTAAATTCCACATTATTAATACTGTTCACAAGGCTACAGTCAACACCTGGCATTTGGTACGATATCACATTTGAATGAAACATATTATACCTTCATTGAATTAATAACAGTTTTTGTTTGTTCATTGAGAATGTTGTTCTTATAGACATGTGATGAAAAATTGTTGTTGTTAAAGCGTAAAAATACCATTACAAAATAATCAGAAAAAAATTCGTTTTAAAAAGCGGACCGTGCCCAAATCCATGATTTTGCTGCAGGAGTGTCTTACTTGCGACATGCTTCTTGAAGTGGTAATTGCTTTAGTGTTATGCTACTATCCGTCCGCTTTTTAAATTAAACGTTTTTGTGATGCTTTTACAGTGTTTAATTACTCTTGACAAAGCATAAGTTTCAGTGAAGTATTTCCAAGCATAACATTCTCAATAAATGAAAAAAAATACACTATTAATTCAGCGTGGGTATGTATGCTTTATTCAGATGTGACAACCTTATCAGACGCCTTATGTTGGCAGTGGCCTTATAGGGGATACTAATAATGTGGATTCTACCAATCCACTATTTTCACCCGTGACATAACATGTAAATTTGGCTGATAAGTGGGACTGATTATTCTTAAAACCGATAGAATCAGGTGCGTTCTGGTACATTTGAAGTTTGAAGATGGTAGGGTATGATAACAGCGTTGTATGTGCCAAGCAAGATCGTAAGAGATGGAAAAGAGCCACCGTGGTACAACAACCGAGTTAGAAAACTGCTGCGGAAGCAAAGGGAACTTCACAGCAAACATAAACATAGCCAAAGCCTTGCAGACAAACAAAAATTACGCGAAAAGAAATGTAGTGTGAGGAAGGCTATGCGAGAGGCGTTCAATGAATTCGAAAGTAAAGTTCTATGTACTGACTTGGCAGAAAATCCTAAGAAATTTTGGTCTTATGTCAAAGCGGTAGGTGGATCAAAACAAAATGTCCACACACTCTGTGACCAAAATAGTACTGAAACAGAGGATGACAGACTAAAGGCCGAAATACTAAATGTCTTTTTCCAAAGTTGTTTCACACAGGAAGATTGCACTGTAGTTCCTTCTCTAGATTGTCGCACAGATGACAAAATGGTAGATATCGAAATAGACGACAGAGGGATAGAGAAACAATTAAAATCGCTCAAAAGAGGAAAGGCCTCTGGACCTGATGGGATACCAGTTCGATTTTACACAGAGTACGCGAAGGAATTTGCCCCCCTTCTTGCAGCGGTATACCGTAGGTCTCTAGAAGAGCGTAGCATTCCAAAGGATTGGAAAAGGGCACAGGTCATCCCCGTTTTCAAGAAGGGACATCGAACAGATGTGCAGAACTATAGACCTATATCTCTAACGTCGATCAGTTGTAGAATTTTGGAACATGTGAGAGGTGGCATGAGCCCCCTCTCATATTTCTATCTTACGATTCTCCTCTCTAATTGCAT
This sequence comes from Schistocerca cancellata, assembly GCF_023864275.1. NCBI lineage: Eukaryota > Metazoa > Arthropoda > Insecta > Orthoptera > Acrididae > Schistocerca > Schistocerca cancellata. The sequence goes on along the minus strand of NC_064628.1, from coordinate 541,871,319 downwards.
GCGGTGGAAAGTTGCTATTCCTTCACACGCGGACTTCCCACGCAGCGTCTCTCGTCACCCGGGTGGTCCAGTGACAGGCGGGCTCTGATGACTTTGAAAGGGTAAGCCGAGAGGTGTAAGAGAGTCGAGTGAATGCTTTCCAGACGCCAACATTGTCAAGAGGCACACCCGCAGGGGCCTGAAGTAGCGGCTGGGCTAGAGGTTCCGTTACTTCGCAGAAACTTAGCGAAAACACTTTCTGGCGGGCTACCAGCGAGGCGTGGGAATGACTTGTGTACCCAGGCAGTTGTGGCGGGCAAATTCCCGCGCTTTCCGCAAAATCGTAACTGTGATTGGCTTACTCAGGGCATAGCTCCGTGACGTAGCAAAATCGGCACAGAAATTGGCGCCAAGAATCTCCATTGGTGGAATGGTAGCGTTCCGGCAATGGAGTGGAATTTTCCGCCGGTTTTCGAGTTGCTGATTGGAACGGTTAACCACGGCCACTGTCGTGGGGGCGGGAATGTTCTGTGTTCGCTTTTGTACGGGTGCTCTTGGGAGTAGTCGGCTCTCGCCTTTCGGTCGAGGACGTCGAAGCAACCAGCCATCGCCTCCGGTACGCCAGATCGTGTTCTGGCAGTTAAGAAGACAGTTTGGTAAGGTATGTCCGCAGCACCGGCAGACAGGGATTTTCCTAGGTGATAATCAGAGCTCAGCAGAGCGCGCCTGTTCGTCTTTTTCTAACTTTGTTCTGTCTTGGGTAGCAGCAATTAATGTTGGGTTGGCTATGTGTTTTCTCTAAGATTTGAGTTGCAAGGAATTGGCTGCACATAACACTTCGTCATAATCCTCACAATCTAGTTTAGGGACAACTTCACATTCACAGCGTTTGTTTGAGTATCCAATTTGAGCCAATTTGATGTATTGTAAATGTTTCATGTGTTTTTGTTTATTATTTTGTGTTTAGTCTTAATAAATCATATTGTTATTTTGGACAGAACTTTCATTCTGTTAATCGGTAGAGCAACCCTATCATTCCTCACTATGTTAATGAAACCTTCGTTTATTTAACTTATTTATCAAATTAAATTATTGCAGGTGCCAAACTCTCTTCTACTCCACTGGCAGGGTTGATTAGAGTCAGTTCGCGTATTTTTTTTAATCCTTGTGCAACAGCAAAAGTCGGAGTTAGAATTGGGGGGACTTAGAGCATCATTTACATATGTAGATTCTAGAAGAATTTAGTGTTAAATACACTGCTTGCCCCGGCACCTCGCACACGTATTGTGTTCGAGTATAATGACTTTTCTGGAGACTAGAAATCTACCGCCCGCATCTCGTGGTCGTGCGGTAGCGTTCTCGCTTCCCACGCCCGGGTTCCCGGGTTCGATTCCCGGCGAGGTCAGGGATTTTCTCTGCCTCGTGATGGCTGGGTGTTGTGTGCTGTCCTTAGGTTATTTAGGTTTAAGTAGTTCTAAGTTCTAGGGGACTTATGACCACAGCAGAGCCATTTTGAACCATTTTGAACTAGAAATCTACTCTGTAGGAATCAGCATGGGTTTCGAAAAAGACGGTCATGTGAAACCCAGCTCGCGCTATTCGTCCACGAGACTCAGAGGGCCATAGACATGGGTTCACAGGTAGATGCCGTGTTTCTTGACTTCCGCAAGGCGTTCGATACAGTTCCCCACAGTCGTTTAATGCACAAAGTAAGAGCATATGGACTATCAGACCAATTGTGTGATTGGATTGAGGAGTTCCTAGATAACAGGACGCAGCATGTCATTCTCAATGGAGAGAAGTCTTCCGAAGTAAGAGTGATTTCAGGTGTGCCGCAGGGGAGTGTCATAGGACCGTTGCTATTCACAATATACATAAATGACCTGGTGGATGACATCGGAAGTTCACTGAGGCTTTTTGCAGATGATGCTGTGGTGTATCGAGAGGTTGTAACAATGGAAAATTGTACTGAAATGCAGGAGGATCTGCAGCGAATTGACGCATGGTGCAGGGAATGGCAATTGAATCTCAATGTAGATAAGTGTAATGTGCTGCGAATACACAGAAAGATAGATCCTTTATCATTTAGCTACAAAATAGCAGGTCAGCAACTGGAAGCAGTTAATACCATAAATTATCTGGGAGTACGCATTCGGAGTGATTTAAAATGGAATGATCATATAATGTTGATCGTCGGTAAAGCAGATGCCAGACTGAGATTCATTGGAAGAATCCTAAGGAAATGCAATCCGAAAACAAAGGAAGTAGGTTACAGTACGCTTGTTCGCACACTGCTTGAATACTGCTCAGCAGTGTGGGATCCGTACCAGATAGGGTTGATAGAAGATATAGAGAAGATCCAACGGAGAGCAGCGCGCTTCGTTACAGGATCATTTAGTAATCGCGAAAGCGTTACGGAGATGATAGATAAACTCCAGTGGAAGACTCTGCAGGAGAGACGCTCAGTAGCTCGGTACGGGCTTTTGTCAAAGTTTCGAGAACATACCTTCACCGAAGAGTCAAGCAGTATATTGCTCCCTCCTACGTATATCTCGCGAAAAGACCATGAGGATAAAATCAGAGAGATTAGAGCCTACACAGAGGCATACCGCCAATCCTTCTTTCCACGAACAATACGAGACTGGAATAGAAGGGAGAACCGATAGAGGTACTCAAGGTACCCTCCGCCACACACCGTCAGGTGGCTTGCGGAGTATGGATGTAGATGTAGATGTACTTCGTACAATATTTGTTGATTAGTTGCTTTAATGTTGTCTACATTTTTGAGGATGATGCATATTCAACCGAAACTGGTCATTTCAGAAAGTAGCCGGACAAGGGCGTGCGTGTAGGACTCACGCTGTCACGGTTCCGTACATACTTTCATATATATATATATATATATATATATATATGTAAATAATCACTGATGCGCGAAAGAAACTGCGCATGCGTATTCAGATACAGAGATACGTAAACAGGAATAAGGCGCTGCGGTCGGCAACGCCTATATAAGACAACAAGTGTCTGGCGCAGTTGTTAGATCGGTTACTGCTGCTACAATGGCAGGTTATCAAGATTTAAGTGAGTTTGAACGTGGTGTCATAGTCGGCGCACGGGCAATGGGACACAGCATCTGCGAGATAGCGATGAAGTGGGAATTTTTCCGTACGACCATTTCATGAATGTACCGTAAATATCAGGAATCTGAAAGAAAAAAATCAAATCACCCACAACGCTGCGACCGGAAAAAGATCCTGCAAGAACAAGACCAAAGACGACTGAAGACAATCGTTCAACGTGACAGAAGTGTCACCCTTCCACAAATTGCTGCAAATTTCAGTGCTGGGCTGTCAACAAGTGTCAGCGTGGGAACCATTCAACGCAACATCATCGATATGGGCTTTCGCTCATGTACCCTTGATGAGTGCATGACACAAAGCTTTACACCTCACCTGGGCCCGTCAACACGGACATTGGACTGTTGATACTTGGAAACATATTGATTGGTCGGACGAGTTTCGTTTCAAAGTATATTGAACGGATGACGACCTCATGAAAACTTGGACCCTACATGTCAGCAGCGGACTGTTCAAGCTGGTGGAGCCTCTGAAATGGTGCGGGGTGTGTGCACTTGGTGTGATAATGCAGCACCTCACACGTCCAGAATAGCTACAGAGTAGCTCCAGGAACACTCTCCTGAGTTTAAACATTTCCGTTGGCCACCAAACTCCCCAGACATGAACATTATTGAGCATATCTGGGATGCCTTGCAACGTGCTGTTCAGAAGAGATCTTCACCCCCTCGTACTCGATTTATGGGCAGCCCTGCAGGATTCATGGTGTCAGTTCCCTCCAGCACTTCTTCAGACATTAGTTGAGTCCATGTCACGTCGTGTTGCGGCGCTTCTGAGTGCTCGTGGGGGTCCTACACGATACTAGGTAGGAGTACCAATTTCTTTGCCTGCTCTTCTGTGTATATAATAATAAAAATTTCGTGTCGCTCAATGGTCTGGTGAAAGTCTTTCTACTGGAGCCACTTCTTGTCCCTAACCTACCCTAGTTATACATCCGGACAAATGGGACCTACATTTCGACGTGGACTCCTCACATCGTCGAGAGGTTAAGATAAGGTTAAAACGAAGACTCGAAAATCCGTTATCCGACGGAGATGCGACACTGGGGCCTTTCCGTTTCAAGGTACGCGTTTTACCGCTATACGACCAGGCTCGAATGTTTATATGTACGGGTATACTTTACAGATACTCATGTGGGAGTTTGCGAGTATGAAAATATGTGACATATATGGCTGTATCTTTTGATCGCACGGACTTACAAGGAGAAAGCACCTACTAGTCCAAGTTCATAGCATATGCAAGGCTTGGCCATAAATGAAAATGACAGAAGTGGGCCTTCCATATCGCCCTATGTATAGCATTTTTGGCGCGAGTCGGGCAAAGCATGAGCCGTTTACGTCGTTAGCGTAGATTGCAGGCAGTAAAAAGAGTACAGAACTCAAATCCGGAGCTCGTGGGCGAGTTCCTATGCGCTACGCTTTTTCCTAAAAAATGGTTCAAATGGCTCTGAGCACTATGGGACTTAACGTCTGAAGTCATCAGTCCGCTAGAACTTAGAACTACTTAAACCTAACTAACCTAAGGACATCACACACATCCATGCCCGAGGCAGGTATCGAACCTGCGGCGCCTAGAACCGCTCGGCCACACCGGCCGGCGCTTTTTCCTACTTTCAACTTTAACGTTACTTACACTGCAAATGCACCGAAATAATGCTCAATGTATTCTGTTTCATTAAAATTTTCATAAAAGATTTGAAAATGAAAGACGAAGGAAAATTTGAGATTGCAAGTAAAATCTGAGGAAGGCGTGCACAAGAACTTCGTATAGAAAATTACACTCCTGGAAATGGAAAAAAGAACACATTGACACCGGTGTGTCAGACCCACCATACTTGCTCCGGACACTGCGAGAGGGCTGTACAAGCAATGATCACACGCACGGCACAGCGGACACACCAGGAACCGCGGTGTTGGCCGTCGAATGGCGCTAGCTGCGCAGCATTTGTGCACCGCCGCCGTCAGTGTCAGCCAGTTTGCCGTGGCATACGGAGCTCCATCGCAGTCTTTAACACTGGTAGCATGCCGCGACAGCGTGGACGTGAACCGTATGTGCAGTTGACGGACTTTGAGCGAGGGCGTATAATGGGCATGCGGGAGGCCGGGTGGACGTACCGCCGAATTGCTCAACACGTGGGGCGTGAGGTCTCCACAGTACATCGATGTTGTCGCCAGTGGTCGGCGGAAGGTGCACGTGCCCGTCGACCTGGGACCGGACCGCAGCGACGCACGGATGCACGCCAAGACCGTAGGATCCTACGCAGTGCCGTAGGGGACCGCACCGCCACTTCCCAGCAAATTAGGGACACTGTTGCTCCTGGGGTATCGGCGAGGACCATTCGCAACCGTCTCCATGAAGCTGGGCTACGGTCCCGCACACCGTTAGGCCGTCTTCCGCTCACGCCCCAACATCGTGCAGCCCGCCTCCAGTGGTGTCGCGACAGGCGTGAATGGAGGGACGAATGGAGACGTGTCGTCTTCAGCGATGAGAGTCGCTTCTGCCTTGGTGCCAATGATGGTCGTATGCGTGTTTGGCGCCGTGCAGGTGAGCGCCACAATCAGGACTGCATACGACCGAGGCACACAGGGCCAACACCCGGCATCATGGTGTGGGGAGCGATCTCCTACACTGGCCGTACACCACTGGTGATCGTCGAGGGGACACTGAATAGTGCACGGTACATCCAAACCGTCATCGAACCCATCGTTCTACCATTCCTAGACCGGCAAGGGAACTTGCTGTTCCAACAGGACAATGCACGTCCGCATGTATCCCGTGCCACCCAACGTGCTCTAGAAGGTGTAAGTCAACTACCCTGGCCAGCAAGATCTCCGGATCTGTCCCCCATTGAGCATGTTTGGGACTGGATGAAGCGTCGTCTCACGCGATCTGCACGTCCAGCACGAACGCTGGTCCAACTGAGGCGCCATGTGGAAATGGCATGGCAAGCCGTTCCACAGGACTACATCCAGCATCTCTACGATCGTCTCCATGGGAGAATAGCAGCCTGCATTGCTGCGAAAGGTGGATATACACTGTACTAGTGCCGACATTGTGCATGCTCTGTTGCCTGTGTCTATGTGCCTGTGGTTCTGTCAGTGTGATCATGTGATGTATCTGACCCCAGGAATGTGTCAATAAAGTTTCCCCTTCCTGGGACAATGAATTCATGGTGTTCTTATTTCAATTTCCAGGAGTGTAGATACTTTTACTATTTTATAGTTGACGATTTAGAGGTACGGTACTGGGGTAATATTCATCGTACAAATAGGGGAAGCATTAATTTTCTCGCCATTTTGCACACGCTATAAACGCCGCATTGTTACAAAAAAAAAAGTTCAAATGTGTGAAATCTTATGAGACTTAACAGCTAAGGTCATCAGTCCCTAAGCTTGCACACTACTTAACCTAAATTATCCTAAGGACAAACACACACACCCATGCTCGAGGGAGGACTCTAACCTTCGCCAGGACCAGCCGCACAGTCCATGACTGCAGCGGCCGAGACCGCTCGGCTGATCCCGCGCGGCCGCATTGTTACAATCATATGGTTGTTTTAAAATTTCTGCTCACAAACATTCTTGGTTCACGTTCATAAAACGTTCGCTCTCAACGTATAGTTTGGCAGAAAACCATGCGTGACGCATCATTTCGCCAAATACTGGCGAGGATAGCTTGTACAGTGTAAGGTATTTTGATGCAATCTTCTCAGGATGTGATTCTTTTCTCTCTCGACGAGCTAAGAGAAGTTTTGAAGCTTTTTGATCAAATTCTTTAGCTGATGATAAAAATAGACATCGCAAGGTTCCACCACCGTCGTGGATTTGGAGGGAATCACTTTAATACTGTTCAGTGGGAATACTTCTACATCTTGAAAAATCTCGGCGTATAATTTTGGATATAGCAGATGAAATCTCATAGAATGTATTGAGCATTGTGTTGTTTTGTTTGCAGTGCAAGCAACGCAAAAAGTACTCGATCCCACGACCCTCCGCTAAGTCTTCTGTGCGCTTTCCGCTGCGCCAGTCTCTGCCTGGAATGTAGGAAGTGGGTCATACTTCTCCCGACCCGCACCAAAAGAGCTACTTTTTTGCAAACATTTGGCCATCTGGAGCTCCGAGTTCTGTCACGTACGTTCCTGGCCAAGCCCTACATGTACCATAAATTTGCGCGACATCAGTGATGGAGCGGTTCCCATGTCGGAAGCTTAAAGCATCTACACCGCCGAAGAACCGTGGACCTTAGTATCTCAGAGATATTTCAACTTGGTATGTATACTCGTTCCTGAGCAAAAAGGGGTCCTAACAGACGGACAACAAATGACAGAAAAGAAAATGATGTGATATAAATACAAATTAACAATTTTCGGAGTTTTCCTTTACTTGTACTGTGAAACCTTGCTTATTGCCAAATTTTATGATCCTAGTCAGCGGGAAGTAGCCAATAGGTTTTGATGAATCAGTTTGCGAGTGTCAAAATTTGTGACGTAATCCTTTATACAGGATAGTTGCGGGACCTCTGCTGTTCAATACAAAACGCCAAATCAAAAACACCTTCAGTAGTCTCTATATTTCCAATTTTACTTTATTTTTGCTACGAGTTTCGACGTGTAAGAAGAACAGTCGGAACAGGGGCCAGCATACAGTCACTGGTATCAGTAGACTTCTTTTTAACAACACGATCCCTCCGTTCATCCAAAGGGATTCATTGTGCAGGAGGTGGGGTTCTTCGTACACGTCGGCCAGGGGGCCTGAAGATTGCGAAACTGGTAGCAAAAATAAAATATAGACAGCTGAAGGTGTTTTTATTTGACATTTTATGCAGCGAAAATGCCCGAATCTTCCGACTGCATTGACTTAGAAGCTTAAATTTTTTACACCGCCAAGTGACCTTACACCCTAGCACCCGAGACAAATTTCAAACCTGACACCTATACCTGCTACTGAGAAAAAGTCGTGCAGACGGATAGACAAACACACAGGATGGACAACATAGTGATAAAGTGTTTCGTTTCTATTGACTGAGGTAGGGAACTTTAAAAATTAAAGCAATCAAGACGGGCAATAAACAGTCTCTGTTATCCATGCTGAAACCACCCCCTTCGGGTCCGGTCAGTGCCTGCTATTCTACCCCGTTGTGTGTCGACCGCGGCGGCACCTGCCACGATAACACACGCCCCACCGGGACCGCCTACGGACGGGTTGGGGAGCTAGTGTGGGAGGGCAGTGTAGTGACGCGTACGCCACGCAGTGCTCGGTGTATTGTGTTCGCGTGGCGCGCAGCGGTGGCGCTCGTCTGGATTCCTTAACGCCAGGCGTGTGAATTGGCAGCGCGGCCGGCGGCCGGCGGCCGGCTGGGGGGCGCTCACCTCTGCGGGCGCCAGGAAGCCCCGGCCCCGCGCGGCCCGCCCGGCCTGGTCCCGCCTCACAACAGCCCGCCAGATGCCGGCCCACTCGCGCCTCCGTTTATCAGACATTGGCGCCGCGCTTTGAAGCTGAGGGGCATACATAAGACATTTGTCTGTCGCAGCTTGTGCGTCGCGCGGCATAATAAACACGCCGCGGAGCGCTTTGCTTCCGAAAGGGCTCCGGACAAATTGTTCGCCGGTCACCGGAGTGTATTCAAACGCAACAAAAATACAGCGTGTGTACCATTAAAATAATTTGTGGACGGGCGGGCAGAGAGCGCGCCTCCGCGCCCGCCGTCCCGGCGCCCCCGCCGCCCTCGGCCGGTGGTTTGTTTGTCTGGCTGAGTCACTGCTAAGTGACGGTACTGTCACGCGAGCCGCCCCGACACTCATCACCAAACACGACCGGCCCCGAGGAACAGCCTGCTGCACTCCTCTCGCTAGTGGGTGGCCAGCTCCGCAGTCAACAGGTCTCTCATTAATGTTTGTCTAGTTGCGTGCTGCGATACGTAACGCGTACACACGGGTGGGCAGTGGTCAACATTCTGAACTCCGGGAAGCACGGGTGGCCAAATGGCCGCCCGTCGTGGGACGGAAACGGCCCGCAGAATAAATTCGTTGGAGAGAGAAGGGCGCTCGCATTATGCCCCGCCCGGGACAAAAAAAATGGCTCTGAGCACTATGGGACTTCTGAGGTCATCAGTCCCCTAGAACTTAGAACTACTTAAACCTAAGTAACCTAAGGACATCACACACATCCATGCCCGAAGCAGGATTCGAACCTGCGACCGTAGCGGTCACACGGTTCCAGACTGTAGCGCCTAGAACCGCTCGGCCACTCCAGCCCGCGCCCGGGACATATTTCCATCTATGTCCATAGTAACATCAGTAAATACAGTGAGGTGAGAAAAGTCATGGCATACCTCCTAATATCGTGTCGGACCTCCTACTGCCCAGCGTATTCCTGGAGCTCGAAGTGGCATGGACTCAAAAGATCGTTGGAAGTCCCCTACATAAATGCCGGCCGCTGTGGCCGAGCGGTTCTTGGCACTTCAGTCCGGAACCGCGCGACTGCTACGGTCGCAGGTTCGATTCCTGCCTCAGACATGGATGTATGTGCTGTCCTTAGGTTAGTTAGGTTTAATTAGTTCTAAGTTCTAGGGGACTGATGACCTCAGCAGTTAAGTCCCATAGTGCTCAGAGCCATTTGAACCCTACGTAAATATAGAGGGATGCTGCCTCTGTAAGCGACCATAATTACAAAAGTGTTGGCGGTGCAGGATTTTGTGCACCAACTGACCTCTCAATTATGTCCCATAAATATTCGATAGGATTCATGTTGGGCGATCTCGATGGCCAAACCATTCGCTCGAATTATCCAGAATATTCTTCAAACCAATCGGGAAAAACTGTGGCCCGGTGACATGGCACATTGTAATGTATAAAAATTCTATCTTTGTTTGGGAACATGAAGTCCATGAATAGCTGCAAATGGTCTACAAGTAGCCGAACATAACCATTTCCAGTCAGTGATCGGTATAGTTGAGCAGAAGATCCATCCATTCCATGCAAACACTGTCCGCACCATTATGGAGCCACCACCAACTTGCACTGTGCATTGTTGACGACCTGGGTCCATTGCTTCCTGGGATATGCACCACACAATAACCCTACCATCAGCTCTTACCAACTGAAATCGGGACTCATCTCGCCAGGCCACATTTTCCAGTACTCTAAGGTTCAATAGATATGGCCACGCGCTATGTCGTGCTGCTGCCAGAACCCACTATAGGCAAATTTGTCCGAATGGATACGTTCGTCGTACGTTCCACATTGATTTCTGTGGTTATTTCACGCGATGTTGCTTATATTTGTAGCACTGAAACCTCTACGCAAACGCAGCTGTTCTTGGTCCGTGATGTGAGGTAATGCCTGAAATGTGGTTTTCTCGGCACACTGTTGACATTGTGTATCTCGGAGTACTGAATACGCTCACGATTTCCGAAATGGAATGTCCCATGCATCTTGCTTCAACTATCATTCCGCATTCAAAGTCTGTTAATTCCCGTCGTGTGGGCATAATAACGTCGGAAGTCTTTCGACATCAATAACCTGTGTACAAATGACAACTCCTCCAGGATACTGCCCTTTGATACTTTGTCGGCCTTGGTGGCCGAGCGGTTCTAGGCGCTTCAGTCTGGAACCGCGCGACCGCTACGGTCGCAGGTTCGAATCCTGCCTCGGGCGTGGATGTGTGTTATTTCCTTACGTTATTTGGGTTTAAGTAGTTCTAAGTTCTAGGGGACTGATGACCTCAGAAGTTAAGTCCCATAGTGCTCAGAGCCATTTGAACCATATTTGATACTTTGTGTACGCGATACTACCGCTATACGTATGATTGCTGATTGCTATCCTATGGCTTTTGTCACCTCATTGTAATTCATGGACGATTTGAACGTGTTAGAATACTTAAACTGTTGAAACTGAAGGTAACTTACAGTGAACTAGCTGCAACCAATTGCTTCTAAAAGCGTTTATTTTTCCATGATGTCAAGATACCTGGGATTCATCCTAAGATGTTTACATTTATTTACGCGCCTTGAACATTCTTTATTTACTAACGACGAATTTTGCAACGTAAGATTTTAATGCAGATAATGTTAAACGTCGTCAGTAAAGAAACAGTGTTCACGACTCTAAGTAAATGTGAACCTCTGAAGGTGGCGTGAACCTAAAATGAATGTACTCTCGAAAACGGGTTTTCTGAGGCATGATTGATTTCCGTGGCGTGTTCGGAAAGGTGTGCCATTGTTATCGGTGCCTTATCCCATAACAGTGTCACGAACGATATATGTCACGAAGCATTTATTAGCAAATCTGTCACAGCTGCAGTGCATATTTTTGGCGCCTGGTTCGAAACAATCGGTTCATTGTCAAGCCTGACCTACGGAGGCTCCACTGAAAACGCTTGATCTTAAAACCAAAGATGAAAATGGAAACACATGCCTTAAAAAGTGATCGCAGACACATGTCTTGCCATTTTCAGAAATGGCTCTGAGCACTATGGGACTCAACTGCTGTGGTCATAAGTCCCCTAGAACTTAGAACTACTTAAACCTAACTAACCTAAGGACATCACACACATCCATGCCCGAGGCAGGATTCGAACCTGCGACCGTAGCGGTCGTGCGGTTCCAGACTGTAGCGCCTTTAACCGCTCGGCCACTCCGGCCGGCTCTTGCCATTTTGATGTTTGTTTTTAAGACCAGGCACATTCAGTACAGCCTCAGTAGGGCAGGCTTGAGAATGAACCAATCGGTTCTACAATAGTCGCCAAACATACGTACTGCAACTGTGGTAGATTTGTTAGTAAGCGCTTCGTGAAATGTTACAAAAGTTTGCTGATGCTGTACCGTCAAAGTGTTGAAACTGCAAACAGAGAAAACAGACTCTGTAGTTCTGACTTGGTGTGCTAGGGCCACTGCTGTCACATCACACGATGCGGCGGCCTGCGAACTTAACTAAACATGCGGACCAGGCCCGCAGGTTACCAAATGTTGCGCACGTCTGCTATAAGCAATGGACCGAGTAAGTCAGTGGTCAACACTCTGAATTCGTATTGGGAAGAAGCCAGTTCCAAACTTCCGCCCGACCTTCCCAATTGCGGCTTTCAGTGGCCTTCTTGAATTACACTAGGCGAATACAAAGATGGCCGTAAAAGGGATGGGAAAATCCGATCTGTTAAAGCCATTACCGTGTTTTAGTTCTGAATAACAGGTATTTGTTGGTATTTGTAAGGTATCAGTTACAATAGATTTTTTGTTTTTTGCCATAACGGAGTAACTTTTTTTAAAAAAAGAATAATGTTTATTCCTAAAAATTCCATTGCTTCGAAATATTAGGTTGTTATAGAAAATGAAAAAACCGATCAGTGCTATTTTAACAACGCCTACAGAAACAAGCAACAAACATACGACATAAGAATAAGTACAGCAGTGCGGAGACAATGTATCTGTTGCTACGTGACGCAACACATTAGACGTTATGCCTTGTATGTACGATAGTTTTCCAGTGTCGTCCTCGGACATCGTTGTATTGCAGAACGGCAATATAGCTCATTTGGAAGTATTTTAAAAAGTGTGGTAGCAATGAAGTACAACGCTCCATTTGTGTTAAAAGATCGTAAACGTGAGGAGGCACAACAAACTTGTGACGTCATATAAGGAGAAAACATCCACAATGTAGCTTCAAAGAGAAGGTAAATTTCTTTGATATACCTATAATTTTCTTGAAGTGCTATGAACATGGGATAATAACTGAGCTCCTAACATTGTTGTTGCTTCAAGTTGAAAGACTGATTCCATACATTCATTCCACACATACTTTCACTAGAATTTTCAAGCTTCTTTAAAAGTATACGTTTATTGCTGGAAATAACGGCAATAAAAGACAGAAGATCGGTTGTATCAAAAACCGGTTATTACCGATATCTACCGTACCACTTGGTTTTTTTAACGATGTTTACAATTTTTTTGAGTTGTAAAGTAACTGATTCATATTTTTGGACACTTATGATGCTTATCAGGACTGGGACGAAGCTTTGACTTGTATGTATTTTTACCAGTTACAGATCGATAGTTTCGTACGTAACCAGGTTATACCATGAAAATTAGTTCTCTGATAAATGTCACTAAACACTTGTAAAACACAACTGTATTTTAGTTTCTGCTTTGCAAGATCATTTTGACATCATTCATGAGAAAGTCAACCATTAATATATTAACTTACCAATCTATATTGTGTTACATTAGTGTCGTGGCACTAACATCCGTAATCTTGAAAAATACGCAATTTATTTTGTTACTTTCATAAATACCTTTTACTTTGTTAATTACTGCAAATATTTTCTATTTGTAATTACCATTTAATATTTGGAATTGTGTAAAATTCTAAAAACCAAGTTCATAAACTTTTATTTTGACTCATAGAATGTTCTGGCTGCCTCCAGAACAAATTATAATTGATATGCACTGTAATTTCGGAGCAAAAGGTGTCACTAGTCTTCCGACTTCGATCGCTAACTGTTGATTCTCTTTGCAATGAATTCTGTCAACAAATAGATACTACGCACGAAAGTTTTATTATGTAAATTGTACCTTAACTGTCGTGGAAAATGTTTGTGATGTGTCTGCTGAACTGGAAGAACGGTGAATAAAAGTGGATGTGTCAAAACTAATTACAAAAACTTCAGTCATCCTTGTAGAATGACCTATGACCTATTTCTTCGTCTGCCCCTGGTAGTTGCGTGGTCAGCGCGACGAAACGTCATACATAGCGACCCGGGTTCGATTCCCGGCTGGGTCGGAGATTTTGACCGCTCAGGGACTGGGTGTTGTATTGTCCTTATCATCATCACTTCATCCCCATCGACACGCAAGTCGCTGAAGTGGCGTCAAATCGAAAGACTTGCACCAGGCGAACGGTCTGCCCGACGAGAGGCCCTAGCCACACGGCATTTCCATTACCTACTTCTTTTATAATAAGGTTACGTAGACATCACAACTCCTTTGAAATTGTTATAAAGCTTCGTCTTAAACACTACAAATATTACTGTAGCAGTGGTAGACACTAATAGACAATAAATATAGACTAATGTATTGAGTCACACTGTTAAGGTGTACCTTATAATACCAAATTAAGTGACTATGGCCAGAGTATAGAAGACATAAAATGCACAATGCCAATACTAAGAAAAGCATATCTGTTAAAGAGAAACTTGTTTACATGGAACACACGGTAAATGTGTTAGGGAGTATTTTCTGAGTGTTACGGATTATTTTTTGAATGTATTTGTCTGGAGTGTAGCCATGTGGGAAACTGAAACATGGACGACGAACAGTTCAGACACGGAGAGTATAGAAGCTTTTGAAATGCGGTGCTTCGGAAGAATACTGGATATTACACTGAAGAGCCAAAGAATCTGGTAAACCTGCCTAAAATCGTGTAGTGTCCCTGCGACAAGTAGGAGTGTCGCAACACGACGTGGCATGGACTTGACTAATATCTGAAGCAGTGGTGCAAGGAACTGGCGCCATGAATCCTGCAGGGCTGTCCATTAATGCCTAAGAGTACGAAAGGGGCTGGAGATCTCTTCCGAACAGCACATTGCAAAGAATCCCAGATATGCTCAATAATGTACGTGTCTGGGGAGTTTGGTGGCCAGCGGAAGTGTTTAAACTCAGAAGAGTGTTCGAGGAGCCATTCTGTAGCACATCTGGACGTGTGAGGTGTCGCATTGTCCCGCTGGAATTGCGCAAGTCTGTCGGAATGCACAATGGACATGAATGGATGCAGGTATCAGGCAGGACACTAATGTACGTGTCACCTGTCAGTGTCACATCAGTAGACCCATATCACTCCAACTGCACACACCCCACACCATTACAGAGCCTCCAAAAATGGTTCAAATGGCTCTGAGCACTATGGGACTCAACTGCTGTGGTCATAAGTCCCCTAGAACTTAGAACTACTTAAACCTAACTAACCTAAGGACAGCACACAACACCCAGCCATCACGAGGCAGAGAAAATCCCTGACCCCCGCCGGGAATCGAACCCGGGAACAGAGCCTCCACTAACTTGAACAGACCCCTGCTGACATGCAGAGTCCATGGATTCATGAGGTTGTCCCCATACCCATACATGTACATCCGCTCGATAAAATCTGAAACGACACTCATCCGACCAGGCAAAATGTTTCCAGTCATCAACAGCCCAATGTCCTTGTTGACGGGCCCAGGCGAGGCGTAAAGCTTTGTGTCGTGCAGTGATCAAGGGTACACGAGTGTGCCTTCGGCACCGGAAGTCCATGTCGATGATGTTTCGTTGAATGGTTCCCACGATGACACTTGTTGATGGCCCAGCATGAAATATGTAGCAATTTGCGGAAGGGTGGCACTTCTGTCACGTTGAATAATTCTCTTCAGTTGTCGTTGGTCCCGTTCTTGCAGGATCTTTTTCCGGCCGGAGCGATGTGGGAGATTTGATATTTTACCGGATTCCTGATATTCACGGTACACTCGTGAAATGGTCATACGGGAAAATCCCTACTTCCTCACTACCTCGGAGATGCTGTGTCCATCGCACGTGGGCCGACTTCACCACGTTCAAACTCACTTAAATCTTGATAATCTGCCATTGTAACAACAGTAACCGATCTAACAACTGCGCTAGACACTTGTTGTCTTATAAAGGCGTTGCCGACCGCAGCGCCGTATTCTACCTGTTTACATACACATGCATATACCAAGTTCTTTGGCGCTTCAGTATAGATCGGTAGATCCAATAACAAGTGATGAGAGGCAGAACGGAACTGGGAGAAAAGAAATTTATTGCACATCTTGACTGAAGGAAAGAGACGATTAAAACACATCTTGAAGCATCTAGGAATCGTGATAATGAATAGTGGTAATGGAGGCAGTGAGGAGGAGGGGGGGAGGGGGGAAGTAGAGGCATGTAAAATTTGTAGAAAGACGTTAAGGCCTGATTGGAGTGCAAATTTTCAGGTGAGTTCGGTTGCGGTAATTACGCAGAGAACGAAACGAGACTTCCTATCAATAGATTAGGGTGCAGAGCTGCATCAAACCAGTCTTGGGATCGAAACCAGGACACTTGTAATTTTAATCGAAGACACTAACCAATAAACTGTGGTGATTCCCCCATTATTACATGTGAAACAGTGAAATCTACAGTGGAACCTCGCTTAACCTCCCACAACGCGCATTTCGCATAACGAGCAAAACAAATTGCAAAAATATGACCCGCTTAATAAGCGATGTTTCGCATAACTAATGACGACGATTTAGTGTGACGTCACCAGATGTTTGTGTGCTGCGGGGGAAACGTTCAACAATATGAACACCTTACACTGCCGGCAGCGGCATGCGAATCATGTCTTCGGTACGTAATGCAGTCTGTGTGCAGAGCTCTTTCTGGTACCATCTCAGTGCAGCTTGCGATCGCATATTTTTCTAAACTTGTGTACACACAGTGTTTTTTTGTGTCCAGATTTTAATATCATTCGTAGAAGTGCCCCCGAAGATAAAGGCACAAGATTTTAATATCATTCGTAGAAGTGTCCCCGAAGATAAAGGCACAAGAAGACGACCATTAGAGAAAGAAGATGACCTTATAAATGAAACGTAAAATCATTGAAAACTGCGAACGTGGTGTGAGCGTTGCTGCTTTACCACGTGCATACAATCGATTACCTCACCTATTAGCACTATCCTCAAAAACAAGGACAAGATTAAGAAGGTAATACTTCAAAAGGAGTGACAAGACTATTTATGCAACGGTTTCGTATTCTGGGCAATGTAGACAGTTTGCTCCTTATATGGATAAATGAAAAGCAATTGCAAGGGGACACTATTATCGAGAACATCATTTGTGAGAAGGCGAGAATGATTTTCGCCGATCTCGTTAAGAAGACATAAGGATCTTCAGCGGCCGAAGAAGTGTTTGAGGGAATTCGTGGGTTGTTAGAGAGCTTTAAGAGAATAACCGGAATCCACAGAGTTGTGAGCCACGGCGAAGCAGCCAGCTTCGACACGAAGGCAGCAGAGAACTTCATCAGCAGCTTCAATATGCTCATAGATTCTGAGGATCATCTGCAGCAACAGGTTTTTAATTGTGACGAGACGGGTCTATGATGAAAAAAGATGCTTTAGCGTACCTTTATAACAGCAGAGGAGAATTCATTTCCCGGTCACAAGCAAAAGATAGACCGTCTCACTCTGCTATTCTGTGCCAATGCAAGCGGCGATTTGAAAATTAAACCACTGCTTGTTTACCATTCAGAAACTCCACGAGCCTTCAAGAAGTGTAAAGTACAGAAGAGCAGGTTAAATGTGATGTGGAGGTCCAACAACAAGGCTTGGATGGCTCAGAAACTCCACGAGCCTTCAAGAAGTGTAAAGTACAGAAGAGCAGGTTAATGTGATGTGGAGGTCCAACAACAAGGCTTGGATGGCACGTGATCTTTTTTGTGATTGGATCAATGAAGTGTTTGGTCCTTTGGTGAAAAAATATTTGCTTGCGATAACTCTGCCACTCCATGTCTTGCCTGTTATAGATAACGCACTTGCCCATTCTCCACCGACTTGGGGAAATAAATTTCATCAAGATACAATTTCTGCCACCCAACAGCACTCCGTTACTCCAGCCTGTGGTCCAGCAGATTATTTTTAACTTTAAGAAGCTCTACACTAAAGCACTATTCGAGCATTGTTTTGAGTTGACTGTAGCTACCAATCTCACTCTCGGAGAGTTTTGGAAATATTACTTCAACATCGTTGCCTGCGTCAAGACGATCGAAAAGGCGTGGGAAGTGGTTACCAAGAGAACTCTCACTTCTGCTTGGTTGAAGCACTTCTGCTTGGAAGAAGCTTAGGCCGGAGTGCATTGTCGAATGTGACTCTGAGGTATTTGGGTCAGCACCTGTGGAGTCTGCAATCAACAGGATTGTATCTTTGGCCGAGAGCATGGGACTAGAAGTGGATAACAATGATATCGATGAGCTTGTGGAAGATCACAGCCAAGAAATGACCACCGAAGAGCTTATGGAGTTGTAGTGTGTTGTGGAGAGGAGCTCTCCAGAGGAGGAGGAGGAAGAGGAGGAGGAGGAGGGGCAGGAAGCGGCGGTAACAGCAAAGCAGCAATCTTCTGGCGAAATAAGAGAAATGCTGAAAGCATGAAAATCGGATGCATCAAACGTTGGAAATCATCACCCCAATAAAGCAATGGCTGCGCGAGCTACAAATTTGTTTGACGATAATGTCGTGTCGCATTTTCGGCAAGTGTTGAAGCGTCGAGAGAAACAAATGACTATAGATAGCTTCCTAGTAAAAAGAAATTAGTTATGTCTCGTGAATAATAAAGTACATAATATTGTATGTATAATTTTCTTCCAGTTAATGGCATGAATAATATAAGACTTTTAGTACTTTTCCTGCAATGAACGCATCATTGTATTTGACATTAATTTATATGGGATTAACGCGCTACGATTACGATCCTGGAACAATTATGCTCGCTATGCGAGATTTCACTGTCCTTTGTCCTGATGCCAATTTTACCAACAGTAGAATGTGCGCGCAATGTGTCAACTTGTTGTTGTTGTTGTTGTGGTCCTGAGACTGGTTTCATGCAGTTCTCCATGCTACTCAATTCTGTGCAAGCTTCTTCATCTCCCAGTACCTACTGCAGCCTGCATCCCTCCTGAATCTGCTTAGTGTATTCATCTCTTGGTCGTCCTCTACGATTTTTACCCTCCACACTGCCCTCGAATGCTAAATTTATGATCACTTCATCCCTCAGAACATGTCCTACCAACCGGTCCCTTCTTCTTGTCAACTTGTGCCACAAACTCCTCTTCTCCCCAATTCTATTCAATACCTCCTCATTAGTTATGTGATCTACCCATCTAATCTTCAGCATTCTTCTGTAGCACCACATCAGAAAATACCCTTCGGTGCTCTGTAGAACTGTTGTATAATCTCAAACTTAATTCGACTACATTCCATTATCCTCGTTTTGCTTTTGTTGACGTTCAACTTATACCCTCCTTTCAAGACACTCTCCATTCCGTTCAACTGCTCTTCCAAGTCCTTTGCTCTCTCTGACAGAAATACACTGTCATCGGCGAACCTCAAAGTTTTTATTTATTCTCCATGGATTTTAATACCTACTCCAAACTTTTCTTTTGTGTCCTTTATTGCTTGCTCAAAATACAGATTGAATAACTTCGGGGATAGGCTTCAACGCTGTCCACTCCCTTCCCAACCACTGCTTCCTTTTCATACCCCTTATAACTGCCATCTGCTTTCTGTACAAATTGTAAATAGCCTTTCGCTCCCTCTATTTTACCCCTGCCACCTGCAGAATTTGAAAGAGTGTATTCCAATCAACATTGTCAAAAGCTTCCTCTAAGTCTATAAATGCTAGAAACATAGGTTTGCCTTTCCTTAATCTTTCTTCTAAGATAAGTCGTAGGGTCAGTATTGCCTCACGTGTTCCAACATTTCTACGGAATCCAAACTGACCTTCCCCGAGGTCGGCATCTATCAGTTTTTCCATTCGTCTGTAAAGAATTCTTGTTAGTATTTTGCAGCTATGACTTATTAAACTGATAGTTCGGTAATTTTCAAATCTGTCGACACCTGCATTCTTTGGGATTGGAATTATTATATTCTTCTTGAAGTCTGAGGGAATTTCGCCTGTCTCATACATCTTGCTCACCAGATGGTACAGTTTTGTCAGGACTGGCTCTCCCAAGGCTGTCAGTAGTTCTAATGGAATGTTGTCTATTCCGGGGGCCTTGTTTCGACTCAGGTCTTTCAGTGCTCTGTCAAAATCTTCACGCAGTATCATATCTCCAATTTCATCTTCATCTACATCCTCTTCCATTTCCATAATATTGTCCTCAAGTACATCGCTCTTGTATAGACCCTCTACATACTCCTTCCACCTTTCTACTTTCCCTTCATTGCTTAGAACTGGGTTGCCATCTGAGTTCTTGATATTCATGCAACTGGTTCTCCTTTCTCCAAAGGTCTCTCTAATTTTCCTGTAGGCAGTATCTATGTTACCCCTAGTGAGCCTCTACATCCTTACATTTGTCCTCTAGCCATCCCTGCTTAGCCATTTTGCACTTCCTATCAATATCATTTTTGAGACGTTTGTATTCCTTTTTGTCTGCTTCATTTACTGCATTTTTGTATTTTCTCCTTTAATCAATTAAATTTAATATTTCTTGTGTTACCCAAGGATTACTACTAGCCCTGGTCTTTTTACCTATTTGATCTTCTGCTGCCTTCAGTATTTTATCCCTCGAAGCTACCCATTCTTCTTCTACTGTATTTCTTTCCCCCATTCCTGTCAATTGTTCCCTTATGCTCTCCCTGAAACTCTGTACAACCTCTAGTTCTTTCAGTTTTATCTAGGTCCCATCTCCTTAAATTCCCACCTTTCTGCAGTTTCTTCAGTTTTAATCTACAGTTCATAACCAATAGATTGTGGTCAGAGTCCACATCTGCCCCTGGAAATGTCTTACAATTTAAAACCTGGTCCCTAAATCTCTGTCTTACCATTATATAATCTATCTGATACCTTTTAATATCTCCAGGGTTCTTTCATGTATACAACCTTCTTTTATGATTCTTCAACCAAGTGTTAGCTATGATTAAGTTGTGCTCCGTGCAAAATTCTACCAGGCGGCTTCCTTTTTCATTTCTTAGCCCCAATCCATATTCACCTACTATGTTTCCTTCTCTCCCTTTTCCTACTCTCGAATTTCTGTCACCCATGACTATAAAATTTTCGTCTCTCTTCACTACCTGAATAATTTCTTTTATCTCATCATACATTACATCAAATTCTTCGTCATCTGCACAGATAGTTGGCATATAAACTTGTACTACTGTAGTAGGCGTGGGCTTCGTGTCTATCTTGGCCATAATAGTGCGTTCACTATGCTGTTTGTAGTAGCTTACCCGCACTCGTATTTTTTAGTCATTATTAAACCGACTCCTGCATTACCCCTATTTGATTTTGTATTTATAACCCCGTATTCACCTGACCAAAAGTCTTGTTCCTCCTGCCACCGATCTTCACTAATTCCCACTACATCTAACTTTAACCTATCCATTTCCATTTTTAAATTTTCTAACCTACCTGCCCGATTAAGGGATCTGACATTCCACGCTCCGATCCCTAGGACGCCAGTTTTCTTTCTCCTGATAACGACGTCCTCTTGAGTAGTCCCCGCCCAGAGATCCGAATGGGGGACTATTTTACCTCCGGAATATTTTACCCAAGAGGAAGCCATCATCATTTAATCCTACAGTAAAGCTGCATGCCCCCGGGAAAAATTACGGCTGTATTTTCCCTTGTTTTCAGCCGTTCGCAGTACCTGCACAGCAAGGCCATTTTGGTTAGTGTTACAAGGCCAGATCAGTCAGTCATCCAGACTGTTGCCCCTGCAACTACTGAAAAGTCTGCTGCCCCTCTTCAGGAACCACACATTTGTTGGCCGCTCAACAGATACCCCTCCGTTTTGGTTGCACCTACGGTACGGCTATCTGTATCGCTGAGGCACGCAAGCCTCAACTTAGTAATCCTTAAAAGACAATGAGCTAAACGCTTGCTTTTCGCTTACAGTAGTCATAATTTCACATTATTGATTCCATGAAAAATGTAAATTCAAAACGATACTCATCTTCAGACTTCGATTTTCTGTCCTCGACAGGCAACTGTACTTTGCTTATATCCTTCATGTAAATTGAAGTTTCTTGGGACGTATATAATTCTCAACAGAAAGACACTGAAGCGAATGTGGACAGTAAAGAGATCTCTGATGTCTTTCCTGGTCATTGTCCTCCTAAGCTTCGGACACTGCTCCAGAGTTCTCGATGTCAACTGTCCGATAAAATTTAATTTGTCGCACATTTTGTAAACACTATATAGGTTCCTGAGTTTATCCCGGCGTATACAATGTTCAGATAACGTCGACAACCATCGACATTTCGACAGGTGCAAACCCTGTCATTTTCAATTCAAAACTTCAGCAAGTAAGCGCTATGCAATGGAATTTAAAACCTCGGTTTGCAGAGCAATTCCGAAAAGGTAGCTCACACACACACACACACACACACACACACACACACACACACACATAAACGCTAGCAGCACCGGATCGACGTCAGAAATTATCTACAGTTAAAATTAATGATCAGTGGGAGAGATAACATTAAGTCTGTCGCTCTGTTTTTTGTCAAGGGAGAGAACAGAATTCCATGCAGAATTTAAGCAAAAATTGCGAGGTGCCGGGGCTAGCAGTGTTTTTAACACTCAATTCTTAGAGAATTTACATATGTACATGATGCTCTAAGCCCCCCCCTTTTCTAACTCCAACTTTTCCTGTTGCACAAGGATAAAAAAAAATACGCGAACTGACTCTAATCAACCCTGCCAGTGGAGTAGAAGAGAGTTTGGCACCTGCAATAATTTAATTTGTTAAATAAGTTAATTAAACGAAGGTTTCATTAACATAGTGAGGAATGATGGGGTTGCTCTATCTATTAACAGAATGAAAGTTCTGTCCAAAATAACAATATGATTTATTAAGACTAAACACAAAATAATAAACAACAACACATGAAACATTAACAATATATCAAATTGGCTCTAATTGGATACTTAAACAAACGCTGTGAAATTGAAGTTGTCCCTAAACTAGATTGTGAGGATTATGACGAAGTGGTATGTGCAGCCAATTCCTAGCAACTCAATTCTTAGAGAAAACACATAGCCAACCCACCATTAATTGCTGCTACCCAAGACAGAACAAAGTTAGGAAAAAAAAAGACGAACAGGCGCACTCTGCTGAGCTCTGATTGTCACCTAGGAAAATCCCTATCTGCCGGTGCTGCGGACATACATTACCAAACCGACTTCTTGACTCCCAGAACACGATCTGCCGTACCGGAGCCGTTGGCTGGTTGCTTCGACGTCCTCGACCGAAAGGCGAGAGACGACTACTCACAAGAGCACCCGTACAAAAACCGAACACAGAACATTCCCGCCCCCACGACAGTGGCCGTGGTTAAACGTTCCAATCAGCAACTCGAAAACCGGCGGAAATTCCACTCCATTGCCGGAACGCTACCATTCCACCAATGGAGATTCTTGGCGCCAATTTCTGCGCCGATCTTGCTACGTCACGGAGCTATGCCCTGAGCAAGCCAATCACAGTTACTATTTTGCAGAAAGTGCGGGAATTTTCCCGCCACAGCTGCCTGGGTACACAAGTCATTCCCACGCCTCGCTGGTAGCCCGCCAGAAAGTGTTTTCGCTAAGTTTCTGCGAAGTAACGGAACCTCTAGCCCAGCCACTACTTCAAGCTCTGCGGGCGTGCCTCTTGACAATGTCGGTGTCTGCAAAGCATTCACTCGACTTCCTCACACCCGTCGGCTTAAAGCTTTCCAGATCAGCAGAGCCCGCCTGTCACCGGACCACCCGGGTGACGAGAGACGCTGCGTGGGAAGTCCGCGCGTGAAGGAATAGCAACTTTCCACCGCATGCAATTATAGAGGAGAATCGTAAGATAGAAATATGAGAGGGGGCTCATGCCACCTCTCATAGCCCCTACGCCATTTTAGATTGTAATTGGTGAGCGGTTGGCTCACTTAGGAGCAAGGTAGTGAGTCAATCGCCCAAGAACAATCTCGCAAACTGGCTGCACATGCCGCACTCTATAAAGAAAATAACTGCAACTGAAAAATGCAGCTCATAGAGGGAGGATTATTTATGATGTAGCCAACTTCACCTTCTTAATATGGAACACTAACACTCACATCACACATCCATACCCAGGGAGCCCCTTCCAAACACCGATTCACACAGACATTCACTCTCTAAATATGGCCCGGGCATGTGAGCCAAATATGGAGCAATTTATTCTTTACAATCAGAGTTGGAGTGCTCCGCAATTAAATGCCCAAGATGTTACAACAATTTTAATCATTAAACTAACCTGAACTCACTCACACATGATACTATTTAAGTTAACAATCTCTTTGTGAGCTTTCAGAATCTAATTACGACCTCCGATTCATTCTGTCACCCTGCAGCAAGAATAACCTTTACAAAATGTTCCCTGAACTGATGGTCCATTCACAATGACAGAGGTGGTATCTGCTTCAGTTTATGGGGACTTCAGGCACACTGTTTCCATACACTCAACAATAAATACAAGATAAAAAAATGGTGTGGAGAACAATACAGTAATTTGTAATGAGAATTACAGTGTAAAACAAACACATCCAAGGTATCACATACATTACAAAAACAACACTAGAGAAAGAAATTAAAAAAAACAAGGTTCATGGGACATTAAGTTGTGCGTGCACATTGCACACTGTTCACGACCGTGCTGAGAATGTGGCACTAAATCACATTGTTAGAAATGTTCGAAGCACTTCACAAATTCATTAGTTTCTCTGAGGGGGTTGGTATGTTGAGTCACATGCATTGATGCACGTGGTTCCATGTCTTGAGCATTGGAGGGCGGCTTTTGGGATGGGGCCACAGTACTGACATCACATAGGGCTAAACGTCGGGTGTTGTTGCTACGTTGTTGCAACAGCAATAGGGAGTGCTGGAGCGTCCGCAGTACGCTGTTGAGATTGTAGTCAGACCCACGCATATGATCACGGCAGTACGGTAGGAAGACACAGTGATAGGCCCTCCTCACGTCGATTAATTGTCTCTGATGTCTACTTGTTGGGATACATCACTAGTCTAGGTCTCTTCTCTCGCTGGGCAGTACTTTACGTTTCCCAATATTGCAGTTCGACGAGGGATGATGGCACGTGGAGTGACTCCACAAGTGTGTGAGGTCATCCATACAGGATCGAACTAGGAGCGACGATTGCTAAAAACTGCTCTCTAATAGAGAGGAGAAGTTAGAAATGAGACCATACATTTGTTAGTGTGGCACGATACTGCTTTGTGTAAGCAGATCGGCCAATGCTAGTGAGTTGTAAAAACCCAAACAGGTGAGTATATAGCGTCCCTTTCTGTCCTGAGGCACATGAGACGCCAGTTATGACACCATATGTGATCTTCTTCGTGTACTCACGACTACGTGGTCTGCCGCAGGGAATCCCTCCAAACGGCTGCCTCGTGTGGGTCGCGTGTCAGTGTAAACGGCCAGCCTCACTTTCGCTTGTGGCCCGGCGAGGATCCTCCCTAATCCCTCAGGTACACGGCCCGGTGACTGTCAGCTTGTAGGACCGGACGCCCTCGCGCCCCTCATGTCAGGTAGCGCGTCGACGCTCTCCTCCTGCAGGTAGCCGATGACCTCCGGCTGGCCTCTGCGTTGCCACTATCCCAGTCCTCTGCACAATTCTTACAAAAATCATATGCCTAACTTTTCCCCATGACCTTCTATGTTATAATAAATTTACATACCGATACATTGATGGTCTGTCATTTCAGACACTGTAATTTTAATTTTATAGTTATTTATCTGTAGCTATCATAACAAAAAATGGAAATAATTTATCTTGATATTTGTGTAGAGATCGATCTCAGTATTGTACATGGTGTGTGATAACTGATGCTATGTAATGGATGAACAACTAAATGTGCGGGCCCACACTAATATTACTATTAATTATATAGATCGACAGTAGAGATGCTCAAGAATTAACTACCATTTGCCAACGATCTACATTCTATGTCTTTTAATTAAATTATGTTGTTATTCAGGTCTAAGTTTTACTGTGCTATAAAGAACATGCAACTATACTACTTTCGCTCGCCGGTCGTCCCTCCATCTCGAGTCTGTGATTTGATGACCTGAAAAATAGCATCCCAACAGGCGCGCGCCACACTTGTGGTAGAAAACCCCCACAATATTAATCTAGTTATTGTTAAATCCTACAGTTTAACTTATCCTAGTATAACTTACTTTCCCTTTTATTTATTTATTTATTTATTTATTTATTTTATTTATTTTTTTTTGTTTACCTTATACACTACTCTTACATAATTCCTGTTACGCTGAGATATCTCGCTGCTCGCCGCTATTGACGACAGTGATGTGCGCGCCGTACGACACGGCCTCCGAGTTCTCACTACGCCTCACTGAAACTCCAGAGACTGGGTTAGCCATGGCTATACAAGACAATAAATTTATAGTTGAACTTAATTTTGTATGTGATGCAGTCTTAGCAATGAAAGCGCACCTTTCCAGAGGCAATGTAATTTGACCCAGCCAAGTCTGGTTCCTGTTGAGGATTCAGTCGCCCATCACACGCCAGCTACACAGTATGTCACGAATATCCTAGTATGAGTCACTGGTTATTCATCTGTGACAGTCGCAAGCAGCATGCTAAATCCCCAACCAGCACATTGGCATGGTAGGCTTTATGCCCGCATTTCTACCGTCTAGGCCCTAGGGCACCATTGGAGTCAAACGCTCACAGGTTCACCCCGACTTGCAAGACAACGATGCTGGCGCAGCTCTGCAAAAACTATACTGCCAATATTCATCCTCGAAATCTCGCAATATACCACAATCTTGCAGTGCACTGACGCGTGCCTGCAAGCATTGGTATGAACGTCTCACGAACTGGCTGTGGCCGCTATGGAGCGTATCACGACTTCTCAGAACGCTTCTAAGAGCACGTTCTTGTATGCGCCCGTTTGTGCGACATCTCGTCACTCATCACTATCCCTTAACATGGACACCAGATTGGAAAGGACAAAAACATTGCTCATGGAAAGGTAGTGCCTCTTATCGCATTGACAGTGGAGCTTGCGAACATAAACAGAAAAAAAATTAGCAGCAGTAAATTCTTATGCGAGAAAACGCAGCGTGTTAATACTTTAACAATCTTAATCTATTAATGCAACGATTATTGTTCCCCGAAGAAAGGTTCATATCTTTGCCTATTCTACTCTGTACACCACTTACACTACTACTATAGCAAGGTTCACGTATTTGCCCATTCTACTACGTACACCACTTACACTACTCTATTCCACGAACTCCTTTATGTGAGAGATGTGGTGGAGTCCTATGGACTTCTTTCCTTTCAGCGTCTCTAATTCATAAGCATTGTGGTGAGCTGCTCTCCTTATACGGTACGGGCCGTTGTAAATAGAATAGAATTTTTGGCATTTCATTTTTTGTTTGTTCGAAAGTCGGAAAGACTTAACGAGCACCTTTTGTCCAATGTGGAAGTGTCGTAGACGAGCTCCCCTGTCGGCACGTCTCTTCCTGACCTCTGCTGCAGCACGTATCCTCTTGAGAGCCAAATACACTATGGCTTGGTGCTGCGTTCGCGCACTTGCCTCATTGATCACCTCCTGGAAGTCTTTAAGGAAAACGTCCCATGTCGTGTGCTGTTTGTTACAGTACAACCGGCACAAGTTTCCGAGTTCTTTAATAACCCGTTCTGCAGCATTCGAGCTCGGATGGTGCGAAGATATAAAAATGGGATCAATTTTACATCGACGCAACGTCTCCTTCCAAGTTTTTGACTTAAACTGTGGCCCGTTATCAGAAATAATTTTACTCACATGACCAACCTGTTGTAGGAAATCCCGGATTAGGGCTCGAGATACAGTTCGTCCTGTCGCCCTCTTCAGTGGCGTAAAGGTAACGTATTTGGACGTTAGTTCAACAAACACTAATACGTAAGTATATCCTCTTCTTGTTCTTGGCAAAGGTCCCATCAAATCTGTTGCTGCTAATTGTCTTAATTTGGTCGGTACGATTGGGTATAATGGTGCCTGCATGCTCACAGTGGTGTGCTTAGCCTTTTGGCAGTCTTTACACACCGACAGTACCCTCCGAATTCGACGCTCCATGTTTCGAAAGTAACACATGGTCCTTAGCTTGAGATTGCACTTGCGTGGTCCGAAGTGTCCATAGCTGAGGTGAGTATGCCATATAACCTTGTTTATTAGGTGTTCAGGGATGCATACCCCCCATTCAGTGTCATTGGCATAATTTCGGTGGAAAATTATGCCTTTCCGCAAGAGGTAGAACTGCCTGATGGTGGCGTGTCTTCTGTCTATCCATTTCTGTTTCAATAACACTAGGGCAGGGTCCTTGTCTTGCTCCTTCTTGATGTCATGCATACTACAGGTAATAAAATTTTCAAAGGCTACTTTCTGCATATAGAAAAGGCAGTAGTGATTTTCCTCCAGATCTTCTTCCATGTTGTGCTCAAATCCGATCGGTGACCGTGATAAGGCGTCTGCAATAATGTTCTGACTGCCGGGGATATATTCTATCGAAAAGTTGTACTGCTGCAGATATGATGCCCACCTAATGAGCCGCCTGTGATTAAGCTTTGCAGTCATCAAGAACTCGAGTGCCTTGTGGTCTGTGTAGACCCTCGTCTTGCGACCAAACAGAAGGTATCTGAATTTTTCAAACGCCCATACAATAGCCAGCGCCTCTAACTCGGTTACTGAGTAATTCCTCTCACTCTTGGCTAGTACTCTGCTACCAAACGCAATTGTCTTCCACACCCTGCTTCCTTCATGTATATAGTCTTGGAACACCATGACACCCAGACCTGAGTATGAACTGTCCGTTACTATGCAAAGCTCTTCTGCTAAGTTAGGGTGTGATAGGATGGGTGCTTGTAATAATGCGAATTTTAATGCTTTCCATTCGGATTCGGCCGCCTCATCCCATTCCCAAGGAATCTTCTTTCCTGTAAGTTGATGCAACCTAGGACTGCTCTGAGTTTTGACATGTATAAAGCGGTTGTAAAAATTTATGATCCCCAAGAACCCCCTTAACTGCTTCTTTGTCGTAGGAATGGGAAACTTTTCAATCGCTTCGATCTTTTCGGGATTTGGCGCAATGCCCTCACCCGTGATGATATGTCCCAGAAATTTGACAGAGGACGTCCCAAAATTCGATTTTTCGATATTGATAGTCACTCCGTATTCCTTGAATGTCGCAAGGAGTTCACCGAGGACCGCATTGTGCTCTCCCCAAGATTTCTCCGCGATCAGCAAATCGTCCACATAGCTGGTGACATGACGTTTCAAATTATCGCTTAGTATGCCGTCCAGCCCGCGAATGAATGCGGCAGATGAAACGTTCAAACCAAATGGTAGACGACGAAACCGGTAACATCTTCCAAATGCTAAAAAGGCTGTGTACTGTCTGCAATTTGGATGGAGCTCGATCTGCCAGAAACTCGATTTTAGATCAACTGATGAGAAGATTGATATTCCATGGAAGTTTTGTAAGAGTTCCTCTAATCGTTCCGGTCTGTCTGTTTCGGGTTCTATTATGGTATTAATTTGTCGCGAGTCCAAGACTAAACGAATACTACCATCTGCCTTCTCGACTACTCTTAACGGGTTATTATAGGCTGAAGCCGTAGGTTCTATTATTCCTTCACTCAACATTCGCGTAATTTCGGCTGCTACTTTCTGTCGATATGCCAAGGGGATTGGATAGGGTGGCACACGAAACTGATTGTGCGGACGTACACGAAATTCATATTTATTGATCCTGTCTTGGGAATGAAGACCTCCGCATATTCTACTAGTAATTTATGAAGTTCTTTGCGGTGGTCGCACCTTATATTCTTTATTGCTTCCACTTTTTCTCCTATTTTCTCCTTTATTTCCCCCATTATTCTGACTTCATTCTCATCTGTGTCCGCTCCCCTACCCGCAACGTCGACCTGTTCTTCCTTTCTGTCTTTCAGACACGCATAGTTTATCCGTACACAGTTAGACGGTAGTTGAGCTGGGATCAGCTGATCGTCGAATTTAATGTGGACGGGATTCCCTTTCCTCAAAACCACTTCACCTCGTCCTAGATCAACTATCGCTTCATGTTCATTTAGGAAGTCCGTTCCTATTATCATGTCGATCGCCAGATTTGGCACAATCCAGAAGTTAGACTCTATTTTGTGTCCTTGGCAGGAGAATTCCAGTCTTGTTTGTTGGGTGACCTCCGTACATTTTCCCGCTAATGCCCCTTTTATTTTGGTTTTCTTAACCGATAGGACAGGCCAGTCCATCTCCTGAGAGCACATCTTGTATGCTGCCTCAGATATTGCTGTTATGTAGCTTCCACTATCTATTATCGCATTCATACTCTTTTCAGCTATTGCTACTGTGATAAGAGGCTGCCGATCTTGTCGAGGAGTTGCTTTATGTTCCTCGAGCAGGATTTCTGATAAATCTTCGTAATGTATCATCCGTAGTTGGCCAGGTCCGAGATTACGTGCGAAATTCCGGCGGCCTGTGTTCGCACTAGTCTGGCGTCAATCCCTTGTTAAGCTCCCCCTCCTCTGACGTGCATTAGGATTTGCGGGTCTAGTTTCAATCTCCTGGTTCCACTGTTGTCCTTGGTTTCGCTCTCTCCAATTACGGTCGCTTTGCCGTTCGTTATTCCTCCTATCCCAGATTCCTTGTCTAGATTGACCCTGCTCCCTGACGTTCTGGTTTCCGTGTCTTTGGTTTCCATAACCTTGAATAGCGTAACCTTGACTTCCGTAACCCTGGTTTCCTAACTGACCAGTGCGATTATGCGATCTGTTGTCGTCTTCCCTTCCTGGCCCGTGGTATTTGTTACTTTGCCCCTTCTTCCTGTCCTTTGCGTCTTGTTTATCAAAGACTACTTCGAGTTCGCGCAATAGACTCTTGA
The DNA here is from genome assembly GCF_023864275.1 of Schistocerca cancellata. NCBI lineage: Eukaryota > Metazoa > Arthropoda > Insecta > Orthoptera > Acrididae > Schistocerca > Schistocerca cancellata. Next base: position 541,840,539 of record NC_064628.1, on the reverse strand, counting down.
ATGCTTCTATGTCAGATCCACACTTGCCGACAAGTGTCTGTTGGTACCTAACTGGCAATTTGGAAAAGCAAAATTTAATGATTTCTCCGTTGCTATATGGACTATCTAAAAATTGATTCTTCTTGAGTAACTCATCAAGAAATTTGGTTGCGCTCCTATACCCGGACACTTCCAGTTCAGGACAAAATATTATTTCATCTTTAATCCTGTCCTGCGTTTCCTTTGACCAGTAGGTCCGCAGGAATGCACCAACAAATTCCTGATAAGTCCGACACGTCACTGCTACACCCCGCATCTTTTCCGCGGCTTGGCCTTCGATGTGTCCACACATGAATTCTAATTTTGCCTGGGTTGGCCATGATGCCGGTAATGAATTTGTAAACTGCATCACCCAGCTCTTCGGATGCATCGACCCTCCATTTTCTTTGAACTTCTGGAATTTTAGTATCGACAGGAAATGATTCTGATCAAAATCCTGTCTGATCCTCGAACTGGTGTTGTCACTCGTTTCCGATACTTGCACGTCTGCTGAGTGTCCTGTTCTATCTTGGTGACAACTGTGATGTGCTACCTCTGTATCACAGTGGAAGTGGCACTCAGAATTCACAAGTGGGCTACAATTATTGGAGCTATTACTCGCTGTTTCTGCGTGTGCATTGTTAGTTCCGCACTCGGTCATTGGGCTAGAGCACGGCGGGCTTTTCCTCGGAGACACAATTCTGTGTACTCCATCATTGGTATCCGAACGCGCAGTGCTCGTGTGCCCGTTTTGCTCTAGTTTTGCTATCCGACTCTCTACTTCTTCCATTCGTTTCGTGTTGTTCGCAACCGCGATATTACCCTGAATTTTTAAGAACGCTAGGGATTTTGAGTGGGATTGTGTTGTACGTCGCAAGCGCCCTGCGAGTTTAGAAGTTGCTTCCGCGACTTTCATTGCCCCTATTGCTGCCGTTTTAGCCAGGCCTGCTACTTTTTGTGCAGCCATTGACATTTGTTTTACCTCTCCACATTCTTTCTTTATTGTTAGTAATTCCCCACGAATTTGCCCTATATGCGAAATTATTGCCTCAGTGTCCTTCTTACGCTGTTCGTCAGCTTCTTCCTTCTCCTTCTTACGTTGTTTCTCCTCTTCTTCCTTCTCCCTCTTACGCTGTTCGTCAGCTTCTTCCTTCTCCCTCTTACGTTGTTCGTCAGCTTCTTCTTTCATTGATCGTAGGAAGCTCAGTATTGGGTTAATGTCATCATTTTGATCCTCGTCACCCATGGGTGATGTAACTCTGGACACCTGGGCGCTAGAGCTCTGACGTGGCCGAGCTGGCCCCTGTCTGCTCTCGTTCGTTTGATTATAAACTTCTGCTACCGTCTCGACCTGTGTGACTGTCTCTGTTTCATCCTCTACTTCACTATCATAATCACGGCCGCAACGCTGCTCTGAGATCGCGTCCAAATCACCTTCCTCATCAAAGACCCTGGCGTCCTGTCCTGCTAAAAATGTGCCCATCTCATCTCCGAACCTATTCCCGTTAAACTGCCCCTTATCCATTATGCTATCCTCTTTTGTTTTAGCTTCGCTCGATAATAGTCGTGCCTTACTTCTCGTTATCATTCATGAAAAACAAATTTATCTAAAATGCACAATAAAATTAATCTACTCCATATATTTTTACACATAGACACAAAATTTCAACAACGCTGTTCCAACGCTGTAATTACAAGCACAATTTGAAGTGGTACAGAAACCGCACAAAAATCCGACAAAGTGCGATGTGGTACGGACACCACACCAACGAAACACAAAAAAACAATGAACAAAAAAAACAAAACAAAAAAAATATATACACTGAAAACAAAAACTGTAATCATGCGCCGCTACTTAAAACTAAACGCGGAACTACCGGAAAAAAAAACTTGGGTATTAATCAATAAAAAAAAGAGAGAAAAAAAATTGAATGATCCTACTAAGAATCCTGTTTGCTTATCAGAGATTCACAGGGAAGATCCGAGGCCAAGGGTCGCCATATTATGCGAGGTGCCGGGGCTAGCAGTGTTTTTAACACTCAATTCTTAGAGAATTTACATATGTACATGATGCTCTAAGCCCCCCCCTTTTCTAACTCCAACTTTTCCTGTTGCACAAGGATAAAAAAAAATACGCGAACTGACTCTAATCAACCCTGCCAGTGGAGTAGAAGAGAGTTTGGCACCTGCAATAATTTAATTTGTTAAATAAGTTAATTAAACGAAGGTTTCATTAACATAGTGAGGAATGATGGGGTTGCTCTATCTATTAACAGAATGAAAGTTCTGTCCAAAATAACAATATGATTTATTAAGACTAAACACAAAATAATAAACAACAACACATGAAACATTAACAATATATCAAATTGGCTCTAATTGGATACTTAAACAAACGCTGTGAAATTGAAGTTGTCCCTAAACTAGATTGTGAGGATTATGACGAAGTGGTATGTGCAGCCAATTCCTAGCAACTCAATTCTTAGAGAAAACACATAGCCAACCCACCATTAATTGCTGCTACCCAAGACAGAACAAAGTTAGGAAAAAAAAAGACGAACAGGCGCACTCTGCTGAGCTCTGATTGTCACCTAGGAAAATCCCTATCTGCCGGTGCTGCGGACATACATTACCAAACCGACTTCTTGACTCCCAGAACACGATCTGCCGTACCGGAGCCGTTGGCTGGTTGCTTCGACGTCCTCGACCGAAAGGCGAGAGACGACTACTCACAAGAGCACCCGTACAAAAACCGAACACAGAACATTCCCGCCCCCACGACAGTGGCCGTGGTTAAACGTTCCAATCAGCAACTCGAAAACCGGCGGAAATTCCACTCCATTGCCGGAACGCTACCATTCCACCAATGGAGATTCTTGGCGCCAATTTCTGCGCCGATCTTGCTACGTCACGGAGCTATGCCCTGAGCAAGCCAATCACAGTTACTATTTTGCAGAAAGTGCGGGAATTTTCCCGCCACAGCTGCCTGGGTACACAAGTCATTCCCACGCCTCGCTGGTAGCCCGCCAGAAAGTGTTTTCGCTAAGTTTCTGCGAAGTAACGGAACCTCTAGCCCAGCCACTACTTCAAGCTCTGCGGGCGTGCCTCTTGACAATGTCGGTGTCTGCAAAGCATTCACTCGACTTCCTCACACCCGTCGGCTTAAAGCTTTCCAGATCAGCAGAGCCCGCCTGTCACCGGACCACCCGGGTGACGAGAGACGCTGCGTGGGAAGTCCGCGCGTGAAGGAATAGCAACTTTCCACCGCATGCAATTATAGAGGAGAATCGTAAGATAGAAATATGAGAGGGGGCTCATGCCACCTCTCAAAATCTCCATCTCCATCTATGAAGTTACTTGCTAATTTAATTTCAGCTGGTTCCTTAATCACACTGTCCGAACAGCTAAAAGTTCATGCTTTGTTGCTTTCCACAGGATCACTCACGCCAAAACAGTGTTCTGCATTACCAGATTTGCTCCACTTTTGCAATCCTGTGTGACGCTTATGCTTAGTAAATTAGCAAGTAACCTTATTAGCAAGTAAACTTATAAATAGACACGGAGGTTTTTGCTTAAATTCTGACTGGAATCCTGGTCTCTCCCTTGCAAGAAAATAGAGGGGCAGAGTTAGTGCTACTTCCCTCGTTGGGTATTAATTTTCACCATCAATAATTTTTGGCGTCGGTCATCTACCGTTGTGTCATGGTGCGCGCGCGCACGTGTGTGTGTGTGTGTGTGTGTGTGTGTGTGTGTGTGTGTGCGTGTTACTTTTTCGGTACTGTTCTGTAAACAGACATGTAAAATTCCCTTACAGAGCGCTTACTTGCTGCAGTTTCACCTTGAGAATGACAGGGTAAGCACCTGTCGAAATATTGGCGGTTCCCGACGACGGCATCCGGCTGGATTCCCGTAAGTTATTTGAACTTTATTGGCTATTACCTGAACATTAAAACTGGAGTATTGCATTACGTTTGATCGTTGGAGCGGTTAATGTGCGATATGATTAATTAACTACAGGCGTAACTTATTGCTCTTTGCCAAACTATTATGCCCCAGATGGTAAGTACCATCAGAAAAAAAAATGGGTAGGACGACACAAGGTTAAGAGCAAAAATGAGAGACTGATGTGGATGAAACATTGTCCCACAAAGCTTTGCAATTTGTATAATCAGCAATCCCCTACGAAATCTTGTACCATGCTTTGCTTTTTCATCCAGGTCTTCTCTCCCACCTTGTCTCTACGAAAATATGGAGAATGTAATAGATAAAATTTCTTTGACAAAAAAAGAAACTCGAATTTTATGGTTTGTAGAAGCTGAGGAAGATCTACAAGAGTTGGGAATAACAGACAAAGACGAGATAACAAACGCGAATTCAAGGAAAAGGTACAAAAAGCCAAGGGCTACCAGAGGAAAACACAAAAGAAGAGGGGAGGGACGTAGACCAAAGAAAGAAGAGAACAACAGAGTGCAAGAAAGAAGAAAGTACTGGTAAGAAAAAAAAGGGGGATCCGTTAAATGTGGGCCTGAGTTGGTCTTCCTTGAGCATGGCGTATGTGGAACTCATACGTGCGACATCAGGTATCCACATCTTCGCCAACACTTACTCTGACAATAAGAGCTGTTTCACCTATCTGGCGACGGGGATGACACCGTAGAAGAATTAGTAGCAGGCACCTACTAATTGTTGGTAAGTATTGATTTACAACATAGGTGTAGACCGACTGCAAAATAATTATATCAAATGTAAATATGAATGCAGCTTTATTAAACAAACAAATTTGCATCAACTTTTGTAGACGACGAATGTGTATTTGTATTTTCTTAAGGGAAGAAGATATCCGTATGGTGCCAAAAATGGGAATAGATTCTAAATAATGAAAAGTGTGAGGTCATCCACATGAGTACTCAAAGGAACCTTTTACATTTGGGTTTGACGATAAATTACACAAATCTAAAGACTGGTAATTCAACGAAATACTTCGGGATAACAACTACGGACAACTTTGATTTGAACAATCATTTAAATAATCTTGTGAGGAAAGCGAAACAAAGAGTCTATTTTATTAGGAGAACACTTAGAAGATGCAACAAATCCACTAAAGGGACTGCCTACACCACGCTTGTCCGTCCTCTGCTGTGCAGTGTGGCATCCTGACCAGGTAGGACCGATGTAAGACATTGAAAAAGTTCAAAGAAGGACAGCTCCTTTTGTGCTATCGCGAAGTAGGGGTGAAAGGGTCAAGTTTATTATAAGTGAGATGGGGTGGCAATCATTACAACAAAGGTTTTTTCGTTGCGGCGAAGTTTTTTTCCGAAATTTCAATCTCCAATGCTCTACTCGAAAACGAAAATATATGATTGACACCCACCTACATAAGGAGAAATGTTCATTGTGATAAAATAAGAAAAATCAGAGCTCGCACGGAGAAACTTAAGTGTTCATTTTTCCCAGGCGCTATTTGAGAGTGGAGCGGTAGGGAAATAGTGTGAAAGTGGTTCGATGAAGTCTCTGTGAGGTGCATAAGTCCGAGTTGAGTTGTAGAGTAGTTACGTGGAGGTACGATCAGCTGTTCATCGTAGCAACTAGATAATGTATCATGCAGAAAAAAATGGTTCAAATGGCTCTGAGCACTATGGGACTTAACTGCTGAGGTCATCAGTCCCCTAGAACTTATAACTACTTAAACCTAAATAACCTAAGGACATAACACACATCCATGCCCGAGGCAGGATTCGAACCTGCGACCGTAGCGGTCGCGCAGTTCCAGACTGTAGCGCCTAGAACCGCAGGGCCACTCCGGCCGGCTATCATGCAGAACTTGCGTAAATAAATACATGAGCAACACCTGCAGAGGTTGAGTGGCTACTTTCCTATTTCCAGCTTCTAATGTGTTCTGTGTGCCGTGTTTTTATATTTTTGTTCATCACTATTAGGCATGCCCGTCTATAGTTTTTTCTTCATTGCCGTTTCATACCCTAGACGGGTGAGGGTCAGCTGGCAGCAGTTCTACATGCCAGTCTTCGGCGAGAAAGTATAAAAATATATAAAGATTAAACAGTATAAGTAAACGGTAAGATGATTAAATGTTTTTATTGCAGTCTTCATGACGAAGACTGGTTCGATGCAACTCCACGTGCTAGTCCATTCTGTGCATGCCTCTTCGTCTCTGAATAACTGCTGCAAACTACATCCATGAACTTGCCTTTAACTCCCCCCCCCCCCCCCCCCCCCCACTTTCCACCAACGCTAAAGCGACTATTTCAGAATCTTAAACATGGCTATAAATTCGGTAACTGCACGACAGTAAACTTCGAGAGGTTGAAGAAATCAGCCAACCTGTTGCAAATAAAGTTTTATTGGTCTCCTTGACCTAGGTTACGATAATTTTAAAACTATCATCTTCATAAGGTGTAATGACCCTTATTACGTCACATGTTAACAAAGTAGTGACGTCACTTAAAACTTCCGGGCTAATAGCCCGTGGTCGACATGTAATACTTTCTCCTATCGTTTTCTCTTCGACTCCGGGAGACATCTTCATAGGTCAAGTGGCGAACGGCCTATTAGACCGGGCGTTTTAAGTGATGTCAGTACCATACGTGAAAGCTTACATTGTATGACCAAAGTAATGACGATTACTTGATGCCCCTGGACGTCCTCCCACCCAAACCCTTCATTCAGTCAAGTTATGCTAAAAATTTCTTTTTTCTCATTTAGACTCAATACTGGTACATCCTCATTAGTTATTGCATGCACGCATCTACTCTTCAGATTCCTCTATGGGAGCCCAGTCCAGAAGCTTCTGTTTACTTCTTGTCTGAACTGTTTATCGTTCACATGTCACTTCGTACAAAGCTAAATTTAAGACACGTTCCTTAACAAGAAGCTCCTAAGACTTAAAATTTTATTACACGTTAAAAAATTTCTATTTTTACAGGTATGACTTTCTTGATATAGCCAGTCTGCACATCATATGCTCTCTATGTTGGCCATCGTCAGCTATTTTACTGCTCAAATTGTAAAACTCATCTACTACTGTTAGTGTGACATTTCTTGATTTCATTTTGTGAGTATCGCGTGATTTAGTTCGACCACATTCCATTATCCTAGTTTCATTTTTGTTGATGTTCATCTGATAACCTCTTTTCAAGAAAGTATCCTTCCGTTCAGTTCCTGTTACAATTCCTTTGCTGTCTTTGTCAGTATTAGAATGGCGTTCGCAGCAAAGATTAAAATATTTAATTCTTCTCCTGAAAATAGTTTTAAAATTAATAAAAGACGAATTTTATTGCCGATATTTATATAAAATTAAATTCTCGACGTTCTTAATTTTGATTTAGGAATAAAAAGTCTGTTATAATAAAAAATGTATTTAAAAGACGTTAAGTCAGGTTACTATCTTAAAAAGAAGCCTTATACGTTTACTAAAAGAAGGACTTGCGCTGGGGACAAATATCTAGTGGAATGAGATGTGAGGTATTCTGTATGGTGTGGGTATAAGAACAGGGGTTCGCTGGGTGTATTTAAGCAGATGAGCTCAGGTGTTGGGGTAGATATGTAATGTAAACACTACAACTGTTCCTACTCCTTGTTCTTGTTCGAGGATGGAGAACTGACGGAAAGAGATTGCGAGACGCGAAGTGTCGCTGCAATACGCGTAATACATGAAGAAAGTGGTTGCTGGGGGAGCAAGTAGACTCCAGTTAAGAGTAGCACTCGGTCCACTCTGACAGTACGCAATTCCAGAGCATTTAGCGGGAAGAGTCGGACTTGTTTGCGAGAGAGGAAAGTAGGGCGCGCAGTGGAGCGGAGCGGACCGGCACCATATGCGGGAGCAGTTGCCGCAGATGTACACATGTCGGCATTGTGGGGCCGACAATAGGCGTGTGGAGCTGCAGCTGCAGCCGCGGGCCGCGGGCCGCGGTCGCCGCCAGGCAGCCGCGGCGGGCCGCAGACCGGAACGCCGCTAGCTGCGCCTGCTCATTGAGGCCTTGGCTGACACGCCGGCCGCATGCTCAACGCGGCCTAGCCTCGCGTGACTCTACTGCTACTCACCGCCTCTTCCTCCTTTCATTAGAGTTCGCCCCGGGTGGCGAGGGCTCCGAGTGGCGGCGTGTTTGGCAGCCGCTCGCTGCCTTTCTCACACTTGACTGGCCAGGACAGTTGCGGTTCGCTTCCTTCTGTAAGTCGTCGAGGGTTGAGTAGTCTGAATGTATGCCAATTCTCCCTGTTATCTGACATAAATTAATTAGACACCGTCAAAATAATGAAGATGGAACCCAATGAGTACTAAATGAAACAAGAATTACAATTAATTCGGTCTGTTATATTAAAGTAACTTATAAATTATCTGACGGGCAAGAGAAATTCTAAAGTAAAACCTTCGCACATCTAACTAAAGTATCTGGAGTAAGATCATACAATGAAGCGCCAAAGAAACTGGTATAGGCAGGCGTATTCAAATACAAGCAGAATACGGCGCTGCGGTCGGAAATGCCTATAGAAGATAACAAGTGTCTGGCGCAGTCGTTAGATCGATTACTGCTGCTAAAATGGCAGGTTATCAAGATTTAATTGAGTTTGAACGACCGACCGTGGTGGCCGAACGGTTCTAGGCGCTACAGTCTGGAACCGCGCGACCGCTACTGTTGCAGTTCGAATCCTGCCTCGGGTATGGATGGGTGTGATGTCCTTAGGTTAGTTAGGTTTAAGTAGTTCCAAGTTCTAGGGGACTGATGACCTCAGAAGTTGAGTCCCATAGTGCTCAAGCCCATTTGAACCTTTTTTTTTTTTTTTTGACTTTGAACGTAGTGTTATAGTCGGTACACGAGCGATCGGACACAGCATCTCCGAGGCAGCGATGAAGTGGGGATTCCTCCGCGCGATCTTTTCACGATTGTACCGTGAATATCAGGAATCCTGTAAAGGATCAAATCTCCGACATCGCTGGGGCCGGAAAAAGATCCTGCAAGAACAGGACCGACGACTACCAAAGAGAATCGTTCAACGTGACAGAAGTGCAACCCTTCCGCGAACTGCTGCAGATTTCAGTGCTGGGCCATCAACAACTCTGAGCATGCGACCCATTCAACGAAACATCATCCATATGTGCTTTCGTAGCCGAGAGCCCACTTTTACGCCTCGTCTGGGCCCGTCAACATCGACATTGGACTGTTGATGACTGGAAACTTGTTGCCTGATCGGACGAGTCTCCTTTCAAATTGTATCGAGCGGATGAACGTGTACGGGTATGGAGACAACCTCGTGAATCCATGGACCCTGCTTGGCAGCAGGGGACTTTTCACGCTGGTGGAGGTTCTGTAATGGTGTGGGGCGTGTGCAGTTGAATTTGTATGGGACTCCTGATACGTCTCTGGCAGGTGACACGTGCTAAGCATCCTGTCTAACACCTGCATCCATTCATGTCAATTGTGCATTCCGACGGACTTGGGCAATTCGAGCAGGACAATGCGACACCCCACAGGTCCAGAATACTACAGGGTGGCTCCAGGAACACTCTCCTGAAGCCGGCCGGTGTGGCCGTGCGTTTCTAGGCGCTTCAGTCTGGACCGCTACGGCCGCAGGTTCGAATAAGAGATGGATAAGACCTAGTGATAGGAATGCCAGTGCTGAGGCAAACAGCAAGGTCACGTAACAGAAGGGTGGACGAACGCCAGTGGAATTGTCACAAGGACGTACCAGGAGAGACACAGGTCACTGTCACTCGGCTGACCAGACCTTCCTTTGATATGTCGCAACAGGTTACCACGTGCCCCACAGGCAGCGTGTATAGGATATTCTGTGACATAAGCCTTCAGCAGTGACCGTTTTTATGACTCGAAGAAATGTTTTTAGCAATGACTGGAAAGCCATTGTTGAGAACAAAAGGTAGACAGTGTCATTTTTGGGACGCACTCGACACCGAACATAACATATAGAAAATAAAGTGACAGCTGGCAGTTTGGGCAATCTCTGTAAGCGCGCGACACCTCCAGCTATGGCTGGAGCTGAAATCATAGTGATCATACTAATCTGAAAGCAAATGTTCAGAGTGAAGCTTGAAGTTATTGAAATTCTATAGAAATGACTTTACTGTCTCTTTGGATCATCTCGCTGTTGTGGTTCGATCTCACAATATCACTCTGTAGATGGAGACATAAGCAGTTGCAGAATCAGTCATTCGTGGCGCACCAACGACCAGCACCTGTGGCTAAGTTCGAGTCTGTCCAAAACTTTTCAAAGTCCATAGGTCACCTGGTCAGGGATGGACCTTTGTGATGATGAAGGCTGGCGGAGGAGAAGTCTGAATTTGTACTGACTGGCTACTAAAAGGAAGGCTCGTATTTCCGCATTTTACATTCTTATTTTGTTCCTAGTGGCTGGGCTACGGATATACCAAGCAGCGACCAGTAAAAAGATTCCTTAGAAGATGCCGGTTCCTTCCCTGAGTTTTGCTTCAGGCCGTTAAACAGTAATGCGTTTCCTGTCATTCTGTCCTGAAAAAAGACATCTCACTATCGTTTTGTCTCTGTCTGTGGCCAATGAAGTGCGACCTCAACAACACAGTTGATTTTGTCTCGCTAACTTCCAATGTATTTACATTAGCGCATCTTGGCAGTTCTTATATTGTGTGGACCCAACGTTTAGCACTGTCCCGTGCTTACAAAGACGTCCAAAACTGCGGACTGTCACACAGTTTTCTAGGTGATAGCTATGGTGTCTGCTGTGTTCCAAAGAAACACAGCTTACTATGTTTTGTTCGTAATATTGTCTTTCTGGTCTTTGCTAAAAGTAGAATTTCTTCTATTTTCACCGTCAAGTCACTGCTGAAGGTTTATGCCGCAGGAAGTGATATCTATGTCGTCTATGGGGCACCCAGCGTCCATTTGCGGCATTACAAACGAAAGCTCTGAGCTGCACCTCTCCCGCCGTGTCCTTCCGAGAAATCGCCTGGGGGTGGTTCCCCTGGCTGACTATGTTGCCTGAGGACTGGCAGCTCACTCCAGTGTGCTTCCATAGTGGATTCATAGTTATGTAAACCATACAGTTCTAAATAGAAATAGAAATTTCTAAACTATTTCATCTCTGATTTCTGATCTGACGGGTGTTCATATTCTGATTTCATAATAGTTGCAGGACAGTATTGTAGCACCATGATACAGGCGCTTGAGAGGGAACACACGAGCACACAGGATTTCAGTGACATATCGTTGTGCCATCACTGTTCCCTCAATCACTATCAGTCGTGACCTGGTTCATATCCGATGGCTCCCCACATCATGACACCAGGGCTACGACCGTTGTGTGTCCTCAAATCATTGGAAGAATGGGACAAGGCACCGCCATAGTCGCCAATGATTGTCACCCGAGATATTGCTGGAAATACATTTCATACCGAGCACAGTACGATGCCATTCACCAGCAGACCATGTTTCCCACCACTCCAAACGCAGGCGTTTGTTTTGGGTGTTAATTGCAGTTCACGCATGGGATAGTAATTCCCTTGGCTGGCTGTTGTTAGTCTTTGATCAATGGTGGTGGATGACAAATGTTGCAGGATGCCGATTACTCTTTATCGGATGGCAAATGCAGGTGAGAAGCGGTTACAGTGTCCTTTGTGCACGGCGATGATCCATTGAGGTGGTCACGTGAGGTCGACTGGAACCTTGACGACAAGAATGCCAATCCTCATGTTTCCATGCAGTCCAACGCTGCGTCACTGTCATATCCGAATTGCCCACAATTCTGGATGTTCCACAATTCGACTAGCCGGCCAAATGGAGTACTCCAATGGGACCGTAACCAACTCTGTCGGATGCTAATAATGCTATTTTACATTAGCAAGTGTCACTGTATGTCCTGCACAGCGATCGCTCATCTGGTACTGCTCATACCCCTTCTGTACCCTGCCAGAGCTGGTGACAATACTGAACACAAACAGCATTAACGCACTCTGCAGCTGTGGTCATTTACATCTCGGCTATGGTGTGTACGAATCCGAAGTTACATTGGCATTCGACCATTTCTTCTGGATGCTTCACCTTTTTTATCAGGCAGTGCATATTACCACCTAATTGCCTAACCCAAGTTTCCACGTATTAGTAAATCGAAAGGACGTGATGTGATCACCTAATTAATATTTGTCATGTAAAATAATGTGCTGTGCGAAGATGCTTAGTAATGGAGAATGGTCTACATCTACATCTACATCTACATCTACATGGTTACTCTGCAATCACACTAAAGTGCCTGGCAGAGGGTTCATCGAACCATTTTCATACTACTTCTCTACCATTCCACTCTCGAATGGCGCATGGGAAAAAGGAACACCTAAATCTTTCCGTTAGAGCTCTGATTTCTCTTATTTTATCATTATGATCACTTCTCCCTATGTAGGTGGGTGTCAACAAAATATTTTCGCATTCGGAAGAGAAAGTTGGTGATTGAAATTTCATAAATAGATCTCGCCGCAAAGAAAACCACCTTTGTTTCAGTGACTGCCACCCCACCTCGCGTATCATATCAGTGAACTAGCACCCCTATTGCGCGATAACACGAAACGGGCTGCCCTTCTTTGCACTTTTTCGATGTCCTACGTCAATCCTACCTGGTAAGGATCCCACACCACGCAGAAAAATTCCAGCAGAGGACGGACAAGTGTAATGTAGGCTGTTTCTTTAGTGGGTTTGTCGCATCTTCTAAGTGTTCTGCCAACAAAGCGCAGTCTTTGTTTCGCCTTCCCCACAATATTATCCTCACAATTTAAGTTGCTCGTAATTGTAATTCCTAGGTATTTAGTCGAACTGACAGCCCTTAGATATGTGCGATTTATCGTATACCCAAAATTTATCGGATTTCTTTTAGTACCCATATGGATGACGTCGCTCTTCTCTTTGTTTAGTGCCAATTGCCACTTTTCATTCCATACAGAAATTCTCTCTAGATCATTTTGTAATTGGAATTGATTGCCTGATAGAGTATGGTGGAGCCTACACTGTGGACATATGCGACTGTTGTACTGCATCCTCGGAGTTCCTTGAGCCTATGGCACCTTTAACATTTCTTGATATTCATTTACATTCAGTGGGTACCGGCCGAATTACTGTCTCCTTACTCCTTAAAATCAGGTTTGAGTTATTGCTAACTGCTGAAAGTATATCTGGAGCCAGCACAGGATGCTTCGCCTGTTAGGACAATGGTCGGTCTTCCCTGGAGGTCCAGACAGGTGGGATTGCTTGTCATTGGGAGCTCAAACGTTAGGCACGTGATGGAGACCTTCAGGAAAATAGCGGGGAGATCGGGAAAGAAGCGCAGTGTCCACTCCGTTTGCTTGCCGTGGAGACTATTCCGAGATGTGGAGGAGGCTCGGCCGACATCTGTTGAGCGCACTGGGTGCATCCAGCTGCAAATAATGGTTCATGTCGACACGAATGACGCCTGCTGTCTGAATTCAGAGGCCATCCTCGGTTTGCACATCAGGGAGGACGACTGATTTGATGAAGACAGCTAACCTCGCTCGCACGGTGGAAGCTTTGTTCCCAGACCCGATCGCGGTCCTGCTGTTTGGATCCCTGTGGATGGTTTAAACCAAAGTCTCAGACGATTTTGTGATGATCATGGGTGCAGATTTCTCATACTCCGCTATAGGGTGTAGAAATTTAGCCCCTCCCCCCTCCCCCTTTACCTCTTTGAAAGGTCAGGCGTAAAACTGCACGCAGGACGCGTTACTAGGGTAGTGGTTACGGTGGTGTGCAGTTGCGTATTTTAGGACAGAGAAATTCCTCCTCAGGACCGGGAACATGCGTTCAGATTCCAGACAGGATAGCATTCATTATACCAGACCGGAGAAAGAAAATAATATAGTAGTCTGCGGAAAGGTCCCGGAACTAGTCTTGTTCATCTACGGTAACAGTACCCAGAAATTATTAGGGACAAAAAGATGGCTGAAATCAAGTGTTTACAGCAATGATACTGTAAGCTCCGACTGGATCGTACACCGCAAAGATAAGTTGAACGCTGATTGTGGAGGTTTATTTATAGCTATATAAAATACGATAATATCTAATGAGATTAGTAAGAAAGCAAAATAATTTGGGTGAAGAAAAGTGTTAAAACTAGATACAAGGTGGTCATAGAATGCTTTTATAGACCCTTCGCCTCAGCAGCGTCATTGGCGGTAAGTTCGAGGGCAAATTTGGTTACGTAACGGTTGACAAGCTACAGACCCAACTGAGTAGGGCGGATGGTGGGGATCGGAAATCGTGTGAAACTGTTCTCGGTGTCTTACCAAGAAATTGCCTTGAGCATTTGGTCAGAGAACTGAGTAGTGACGGTAACATCTTAGGCCTGGTGGTGACAAACAGACCCGAAATTTTCTACTCGTTGTCGTGGAACAGGGAGTCCCATTGCACCATCACTGAATACGGTTCTAAATGGGAGTATAAAGAAAGGTAGGAAGATCCTTCTGTTTAGCAAAAGTGACAAGAAACATATTTCAGATTGCCTGACAATTCAACATGAAAATTTAGTCTCCAGCAGTTAACAATCCTGAGCTTCAGTGAACAGAGCTCCAGAGTACCCGTATTGTACAATATGGTTTTGGCAGGTATGTGCGAAGCAGTGTTGACAGGAATCGGAAAGACCGGCCGTGCTTCGACAACCATGATAGAAATCTGGTTCGATTGAAAGAGAGCTTCGCCGCAAATTTAAACGTAGTCAAAGCACAGGCAAACAGAAACTAAACGAACCCAAAATTAGCGTAAGAAGGGCCATGCATTAAGCGTTCAACGAATTCGAAAGAAAAATTCTGTCTTCAACTCCACAGAAAATCCTAGGAAGTTACGGTTTTATGTTAAATCAGCAAACGGATCGAAGCCATCTGTCCAGATACTCTGTGACCATAATGGCACTGAAACGGAGGATGACACAGAAAAGGCCGAAATATTCACTGTTTTTACAGAGGAAGATCGCACTATAGCTCCTCCTTTACAGTGTCGCACGAATGATAAAAGTGATAGATATCGAAATAAGTGGCCATTGGAATAGAAAACCAACTGAAATCATTCAACACAGGAAAGGACACCGTACCTGACGGGTTACAAGTTCGATTCTATATAGAGTGTGGCAAACAAAGGGCCTCTCATGTATCAAAAATGTACCGTATGTCTCTGGATGAGCGGCATGTTCCTAATCACTGGAAAAAGAAGGGTCGTCGAAAAGAGAAACAAAACTATAGGTCTATAACTCTGACGTCGGTCCGTTGAAGAATTTTGGAACTTGTTTTATGGTAGCATATCATTACATTTCTGGAGACCGAAAATCTCCTTTGTAGAAATCAAGACGGGTCGTGAAAACAATGATCGTGTGAAACCCAGCGCGATCTGTTCGTCCAAGAGCCCCAGAAAGCAGTAGATACAGGCGTTCAGGTAAATGCCACGCTCCTTGACTTCCGGAAGGCCTTCTAAACAGTTGTGCACTGCCGTCTAATGAATAAAATACGAGCTTCCGGAGTATCAGACCATCTGTGTGATGCACTGAAGAGTTTCTACAAACAGAGCGTAGCGTGTCATCATCAACGGAGAGAAGTCTTCAGACGTAACATGGCGGCAACATGCCGGATACTGCTCTGCGTTTGTGCAGGATAGAAGCAGAGTAGTATTTGTACCACATCTGTAAACGCTGAAATCGGAATAACAAGTTTAGCAGAAAGGCAGCTGCAACAACCAATTTGCTGTGGATGTTGTAATGATATACTGACTGAAGCTTCAAATATGTATTACGCTAGTGGACGATGGATGAAAGCCGGAAACTGGTATTAGCTTTAATAAAAATACATAAAAAAGGGGCTGGCTGCTGTATTTCTTAAAATAATAAGTAATAAGTAACATCAGGCGTACCCCAAGGAAGCGTTATAGGACAATTACTTTCCTCGATGTATAAATGACTTGGTGGATTATGTCGGAATTTTCCTGAGTCTTTTCGCCGAAGACAGTATCGTATTCAGAGAAATCGTAACGCCAGAAAACTGTAGCGTAGCGAAATGCAGGAAGATCTGCAGGGAAAGGACCCTCAAAATAAATAAATCTATCAAATTGCGTGTACGTAGACAGAAAGAAACATTATTGTATAATGTTATTACACTATTGCAGAAAAATGACTGGAAACAGTCACATTCATTAAATATCTAGCAGTATGCGTACGGAGCTATTGCAAGTGGAATAACTACATAAAATTATTCTTTGATGAGGCTGAAGCCAGACTGATCTCCAGTGGACGAATTGGCAGAAAATGTAGTCCATCAATGAAGGAGGTAGATTACAAAGTGCTCGTTCGACCAATATTTGAATAATACCCTTCAGTCTGGGATCCATACAAGGTAGGATTAACAGAAGAAATAAAGAAGGTCGAAAGAAGAGCAGCATGTTTCGTTACAGGTTCATTTGCTAAGGACGAAAGCGTACGGGGATACTCAGTCAACTCCGCTGGCAGACGCTGCAGGAGAGGAGTTTTGCATCACGGAGTGGTTTCCTGTTGCGACTGCGTGCGATCCTGAAAGAGTCACCCATTATATTGTTCCATCCTACTTACATCTCGCGAAAGACAATGAAGATGAAATTAGAGAGATTTGAGCTCGAACAGAGGCTGGCCAGCGATCGCTCTTCACGAGAACCATTCGCGATCGGTAAAAGAAAAAAGCCGGAAGTGACACTGGCACACAAAGTACCCTCCACCACACACCATAAGGCGAGTTGCGAAGTATAGATTTAGACAGTCACACAACTTGCTAGCCTGTTACAACGACTTAGCGCAAAAGTTTTTTTATCCCCGCCAAAATACTAATTTCAGATGTGAAGCGAAGATCAATGCATATCAGTGTGTTGCCATGTGGTGGAAGAAGCGCTACAAGTGGGGAAAAAAAACTTTTATTAATAAATTTGAAAAAAAAAAATTCATGTTCACCGCTAGCAACGTCCGATCCGCTGCCCAGTTTCTCGTTCCGTGGAATGCAAAGCACGAGAAACTGCAGTGAATGTGGTAGACACATCAAACAGTGGTCTAAGTCGAGCGGCATCCAAGACTAGCGCTTGTTTGAAAACAAAAATGCGATTAGAATAGTCAGTAGTTGTACTGTTTTCGCTCTGCACTGACCGATTTATAATTGCGCCCGGGTTTTACAGTTACGATTATTAGTTTTTAAAGACCGTTAGGAAGTTATTTCTACGAAGCACAGTGCTTTAATATTATTTGAAGAATACAGTATATATTTGCTGCAGTGATCAATGGTTTAATTTAGAAAGTAAATTCATATGACAGCGCGGTTATTTATTTTCGGTAGCTACGCAAAATGTGGTTTTAAGTCCGCTGCATGTAACTAAGATAAACTAAGTTATCATTTTCTGTTCAGTTGTTTCGTTAACGACACCTGTAGCGGAGAAAAATTTGTTTAGCAGCGTAATAATCATAGCTATGACCCTAGATTGAAATATTGCAAGCTAGGGTCATAGCTATGGTTATTACACTGCTAAACTAATTTTCCGGGGATTTTTATTTTAGGTCCCTTATTGCCGTGGTTCACCCGAGACAAACTGTAAAAACTAAATACACTCCTGGAAATGGAAAAAAGAACACATTGACACCGGTGTGTCAGACCCACCATACTTGCTCCGGACACTGCGAGAGGGCTGTACAAGCAATGATCACACGCACGGCACAGCGGACACACCAGGAACCGCGGTGTTGGCCGTCGAATGGCGCTAGCTGCGCAGCATTTGTGCACCGCCGCCGTCAGTGTCAGCCAGTTTGCCGTGGCATACGGAGCTCCATCGCAGTCTTTAACACTGGTAGCATGCCGCGACAGCGTGGACGTGAACCGTATGTGCAGTTGACGGACTTTGAGCGAGGGCGTATAGTGGGCATGCGGGAGGCCGGGTGGACGCCAAGACCGTAGGATCCTACGCAGTGCCGTAGGGGACCGCACCGCCACTTCCCAGCAAATTAGGGACACTGTTGCTCCTGGGGTATCGGCGAGGACCATTCGCAACCGTCTCCATGAAGCTGGGCTACGGTCCCGCACACCGTTAGGCCGTCTGCCGCTCACGCCCCAACATCGTGCAGCCCGCCTCCAGTGGTGTCGCGACAGGCGTGAATGGAGGGACGAATGGAGACGTGTCGTCTTCAGCGATGAGAGTCGCTTCTGCCTTGGTGCCAATGATGGTCGTATGCGTGTTTGGCGCCGTGCAGGTGAGCGCCACAATCACGACTGCATACGACCGAGGCACACAGGGCCAACACCCGGCATCATGGTATGGGGAACGATCTCCTACACTGGCCGTACACCACTGGTGATCGTCGAGGGGACACTGAATAGTGCACGGTACATCCAAACCGTCATCGAACCCATCGTTCTACCATTCCTAGACCGGCAAGGGAACTTGCTGTTCCAACAGGACAATGCACGTCCGCATGTATCCCGTGCCACCCAACTTGCTGTAGAAGGTGTAAGTCAACTACCCTGGCCAGCAAGATCTCCGGATCTGTCCCCCATTGAGCATGTTTGGGACTGGATGAAGCGTCGTTTCACGCGGTCTACACGTCCAGCACGAACGCTGGTCCAACTGAGGCGCCAGGTGGAAATGGCATGGCAAGCCGTTCCACAGGACTACATCCAGCATCTCTACGATCGTCTCCATGGGAGAATAGCAGCCTGCATTGCTGCGAAAGGTGGATATACACTGTACTAGTGCCGACATTGTGCATGCTCTGTTGCCTGTGTCTATGTGCCTGTGGTTCTGTCAGTGTGATCATGTGATGTATCTGACCCCAGGAATGTGTCAATAAAGTTTCCCCTTCCTGGGACCATGAATTCACGGTGTTCTTATTTCAATTTCCAGGAGTGTAATTACTGGACTTGGCGGTCGAACTGAGCAACATTTAATTATTTTCAAGCTTAAATTTTAAAAGAGGGAGCCGCCACACTGCTTTTTTTACTTCCTTTTCCCACTGTCGAATTTTAGCTCCAATTAAAGTTAAACGTTCGCATCGCTTAACACCCCGTAGTGAATTACAGTTTCAAACTCATCATACATTCTTTTCAATCCTTTTGCACATCTCGGAACTAGTACTCGTGTATACTTGTACTATCGTGAGTGGTCGTGACCTTGTGTGTCTTGCCTGTCACAGTCCGTTCACTATTCTGTTCATGCTATTTCACCCAGTTTCATATTTTCTTTCCAGTTATTACATCTCCTCTGGCATTATACTGTATTTGTTTGATTTCGTGGTGATGATCCTGGTCTCTCCTAATGTAATATCCTCTCATAGGTACCACGGCACTTCATTAATTAATTCCCATTATATGTAGATTCATCCACTCTATTTTTCTTATTAAAAAATGATGAAATGCGTGTGAAATCTTAAGGGACTTAACTGATAAGGTCATCAGTCCGTATGCTTACACACTAATTAACCTAACTTATCCTAAGGACAAACACACACACCCATGCCCGAGGGAGGACTCGAACCTCCGCCGAGATCAGCCGCACAGTCCCTGACTGCAGCGCCTAAGACCTCTCGGTTAATCCCGCGCGGCTTTTTCTTTTAAAGTTCTCTGAGTTACCTGCAGGATTAACAGATATAAATTTCCACTTAAGGTTCCGATCAGTAAAACGCCAGTTCCTTTACTGATACCAACATTCTGCTGCGTAGTCCCCACTCTGCGAGCCTAATGGGCCCGTTTTAAATCCAAAATATTTAACCCACGAGCACCATTAAACTATGCACTGCAGCTGCATGTCAAAATGGTTGAATTGGCTCTGAGCACTATGAGACTTAACATCTGAGGTCATCAGTCCCCTAGAACTTAGAACTACTTAAACCTAACTAACCTAAGGACATCACACGCATCTATGCCCGAAGCAGGATTCGTACCTGTGACCGTAGCGGTTTCGCGGTTCCTGACTGTAGCGCCTAGAACCGCTCGGCCACTCCGGCCGGCAGCTGCATGTCCTCGGGAAATTAACGGCTTGTAAGAAGCTCACCTCCACCGCCGATAGCCTCTTAAAATTATTTATGTGGGTGTGGGCAGTATTTCTTGAATTCAGTTCGTGGTCGTAAAAAAAAAAAAAAAAAAACTACTTGGGGGTTTTATGCTTGTAACACACACTTAGCCCGCCCGCTTGGTCGCGCGATCTAGCACGCTGCTTTCCGAGCGGGAAGACGTGCCGGTCCCCGGCACGAATCCGTCCGGTGTTCCGGCCAGAGTGTGGATGATTTTTAAGGCAGTTTTCCATCTACCTCGGCGAATGCGGGCTGGTTCCCTTTATTCTGCCTATGTTGTACTATGTCGGCGATTGCTGCGCAAAAACTGTCTGCACGTGGTGGGGTGGGTGGACCGCTGTGGCCTGCTGTGGGGTTGTGAAACACTGAGGGCTACGGCGGTGCTACGGTCGCAGGTTCTAATCCTGCCTTGGACATGGGTGTGTGTGATGTCCTTAGGTTAGTTAGGTTTAAATAGTTCTAAGTTCTAGGGGACTTATGACCTAAGATGTTGAGTCCCATAGTGCTCAGAGCCATTTTTGCTACGACGGGACGAAGCCTCTCCGTCGTTTCTAGGTCCCCGGTTTAACACACGCACACACAACACACACTTAGTAATTTAAATCTTAAACTCGATTGTCATCTACGAAAGACTGCTTTAAGACACACGAGTCTTCCTAAGCTGTAGACATTCTCTACATTAAAAGTTTTCCATGTCGCAGCGCAGAAATTAGCTTCGGGTCGTGCGCGGTCGGCTGCGGAGCGTTGTGTTGTGCCTACAGTAGCTCCTGTTCTCTCAGGACTTTATCAAAGCTTGTTTTTAACTTGTTCTTATAACTATAGTTGTTTCGATACCGAAATAGCTTTCTGAAATTTCAGAATAATGGACTTTAGTGTTTACATTCCTTTTCTATGTAGCTAGCGGTATGCTAATCCTCTCTATAGGCTTTCAATAAGCTTTTTCATATCGCGTGTCATAGCCACAAATTTACCCACATTGGTTGTATTACAGGGTGATGCAAAACAGGCGTTAGAAAGTATTTCTCTACTATGGTTTAACTGAATGCCGTAAATGATTCTCCTTGTGATACTCTTGTACTGTAGCTCTGAAAATTCTATAGCTCACTCACCGATGTCTCAGTTCACATTTCAGAAGGAAGCACGAATACCGTAAAGACGTTTTTGCAAATTCTGGACCTATCATCGTGGTGAGACGCATTCGACAGCACGTTGGTCCAAGAACAGCACCATCCGGCATAACCAATTCTCGGCGAGATTACAGTACAGAACTGCAGTCAAATTGTGATGACGAAATTTAAGCAGCCTCTGATACAGGTTTTGTGTAATGTTGTCCCAGTTTTTAATAGGTTGATGAAATGTTTGGAAAGACCAGATCCTATATGAGTCGATGAAGGGCCAGTTAGGACGACCAGCCGCAGTTGTAACCTAGAAGGATGTGGAACGAGAGGAACCTCATTTAGTGAGGAACCCACTATAGCAACAAGGTATGTAGGACAGCGACTCAGGGTGTCATGACGGTCTCTCTAGAAGATAATGAAAGATGAGTTTTTTCCCCTCATAAAATCCAACGGTGCCATTTGTTGAAGGACAGAGATGTGGAGCGGCCATATTCTTTTGGAAGTAAGGTGATTGAGGCCTATGAAAACGTAACAGTCGATACGGATCAGTGCGCAACCAGTGAAAAATGCATTATCGGGAACATTTTTATTGACGGGCCTGTCACAGCAGACAAGTACAGGCGGGTACTGGCACATGAGTTTGTACCGGCTACACGACTCGGCCTAAAGCTCCGAAACTACTGGTTCATGCACCATGGAGCATGGCCACGCCGCACGGCAGACGTCTTCGGTGTTTGTCAGATATTCAAAAACAGAAGCCTTGTCTTGGATACCTTAGCATTCACTGTTATTGGTCCCTTATAGTTACAATCTCAACTCGTGTCTTTATTTCTAATGGTGTTATGTGGAAGGAGAGAGTCTTCAAAGACGAATCTGCAACACTCCAGGAAGTTGGTACTGCAATTTGCAGAGACATTCATGTAATCTAAAATAATGTTTTTCAGAAAGTCGTCACGGAATTCAGTTTCAAGGCACTACATACTCATTGCTGAAGAAGGAAATCACTTTGAAAACGTTAAATTTCAGGTTGTCTGCTATAGCACAGATGTGGTAACAAGTATTTATCACGCCATGTTATGCTGTAGTAAACAAAACCTTTCTAACACATAGTTCCGTCAATCTGTACTGTCACAGTCACTTACTTCATACCATCAGCTGATTATGCGAAGTGCTTTTTTCAAGTAGTTACTTAAAGCAAGCACGTCATTTATTTAAATATGACAGTAGTTTTATGTTAAAATGACAGATCACTTGCTCTGAGTAACCACGTGCAAATGGCACTTCGCGAAACCAGCTGATGGTATGGATTAAGTGACCGTGATAGTAATACAGCTAAGGTGGCAAATGGAGTTGCCATTAAGTACGTTTACAAGTCGCAATTGTTCGGCAGTACCAATTGCAGTATAGCCACGTGTGTGTGTGTGTTTTTTGTTGTTGTTGTGGATGCGTGTGTGTCTATTTATTTAGGGATTCACTGCACTCAACAATCAAGTTATTAGCGCCCTTTATCCACTAGCATGTAATCGACTTTCCATTTAGTCCATAATGACGGTTCTGTCCTAAAAACTTCAATATTTAAAAAAAAAGACTCATGATATAAGTAAGATCATCAAAACAATAAACCTATACCTTGGAAATCTATGCGTCATTTTGCACATCATTGTAATTTAATGATAAGTTTTACACAAATATAAATGGTCACAGACAGTTACTTACTCCGTACTCTGTTCCCTCAGCGTGACTCACTGCGCCGGTAACTGCGCACAATAGTTCAGTTTACTGAACGGGTCCTCTGCGTGGCTGTTTCCAGCAGTATACGAGCCGGCTGCTGAAACTTCACGGACGGAACGTGCTGTAGATGTTTATGACTCAGTTAGCGCTTTCGTTGACTTTTGTGATATTCCGTTTATCACAGAAACTATTTCAGAGTTCACAGTGGGTTAACACATAGTAAATATTTCTTTATGCTCTTAGCACAAATATTTTCCCTTTCACATTACGGAACTACTTGGAATATGCCAGTGCCAATATATGTTCTTATAGACTGTTACGAAGCCTACCAGCCTTTCATTTAGACTTGACTGCGACGTTTGGTGCCTCATGTTAAGGTCCCCAAAGCATGATTTCAATAAGTTAAAATCGCACGAGCTCTAGAAAATGTACAGGGGACCTCTAATAACAGTTGTTATTTGCTTTCTTTTTTATGTTGGGGCGCCTTTCACAAATTAGATCTTGTTCAAACAATCCGGCTATGGTTAGTAGGTAAACCGAGCGTTGAGGTATGGATATCACCTGCTATATGCCAGGAGATCTCGAGCAAATTATCGCTATCTGATAAGCAGTTGCAGCAAGCTTATGAAATTCCAGTGCAGTATTGCTTCAGAAACTGAATAAATTCGGTTACTATGCTACTGGCCATTGAATTCCTAACGCCATGGAGGCGACATGCGACAATCGTCAAATTCCCATTAAGTGTAATACGAGGTCGTGCTGAGAAGTGATGGTTCCTAATTTTTATTCTGGTTTCTATATCCGTTTAAACATCACATGTCGGCATATTAGTCTGCTGACTTTCTCACTTCGCTAATGCAAGATGCATCTCGCTGCCACTAAAGCGCTCCGAATTATAGCGTGTAACATGGCGTTGTGTAACGTAACTGTGTCGGTCCATGAGAAATGAGTTACTGACAGCAAAAAGAGACCTCCAATTGAAATCCATGGAAGAATGAAATCTGTGTATGGTGATAATTGTGTCGACATGAGTAATGTGACAGGTGATGAAACCTGGGTTCGCCATTCTGACCATGAAAACAAGAGAGCATCAATACAGTTCCGCCACAAAGGATCATCAAAGCCAGAAAAGTTCAAGACTATGCCATCAGCAGGCAAAGTCATGCTCACAATATTCTGGGATGTTCAAGGTGTGATGCATTTGACTCATTCCCGAAGCCACCACGGTAAGGTCCGTATTATACTGTCAAATTTTTTTGATTAAAGATCTTTGTCAAAGATTCCGCCAGTCTTCTTTGACCAAAGTGCATCACTGGAGCTATTACGCAACCATAAAGTTTTTCATCATAGTTGTTGGGGAATCGCTGATACACAGTTAAAAGCCTGAGCAGCAGCATGTAATGTACAGTCGGCATGGAGCGATTGCTTCCAAAGAAAGAGAAACGAGAACGATTGTGAGTGAAACCTTTGATTCCCAGAACAGAAGATCGAGGTGTTTACCAGAATTGTCTTCGTTAGCTACATTGAGAGGACGTTAAGAGCTACGAAAATTCTTTGATAATGGGCAACAAACATTTCAGTTTGAAGTCATCTACAATGCACACAATTCGAATAGGGGTAATGGCTGCAGCTATTTATTTGTCACAATCTAACGACGTATTTCGGTTTTTACAATCCTAATTAGAAACAAGATACGTTAACATTTGTAGCTACAGGCGGACCCCATTCGAGGTTGCAATATAGTATTCGTATCCCGTAGTGTAGCACTTCATGTATTGTTCCAAAAATTTGTATTGTGGACCAATATAAAAATCTGGTAAGGACGAATTTTACGTTATTTAGCGAAAGAAATAATTACATTTATTTCACTTATCCTCACTTTATTGTCAACCCAGAGAGTTCTTCCTATGGGGCAACTGCAACTATACAAGCCCATTTTGAAAAATGAAGAAACGGCAGAACAGTCACTTAATCCACAATGTTTTATTGTGTACAGGATCGAAACACTTGAAGTTCCATCATGCGGTGTAAACAATAAAATCAGCTAATGATGAGGATGACCTCAGGTGAGGACTATGATGAAACTTTAAGTGTTCCGAAACCAGTCATGCACACAAGAAAAGACTGTTCTGCGGTTTCATCATTTTTAAAAATTATTATCAACTGTTTTATTTCCACATCACCGGAGACACAGTAGTCCATTAATTTCTTCCAAACATCATTCGCAGTGCAGCTATTTCGAATATAGCTGATGACTGCATCTATTTCTTTATGACAGTCGGACCGCTTATTTCGGTTTATATAATCAATGTGTTTTGCGCTATGAAGAACGTCGTATTCTTTATACTTGTAAATTATTGATGTGGTGGCAGCCACACACCAAGTAAACTTTGAAATCATTTAACAGGTTAGAAGCAACCGAAGCGAGGCAAACAAACATACACTATGGTGAAATTTGATCAAAATTAGGCCCACGCTCTAACTTTGAACAAAGATATTTGAGTAAAGAAATCTTTCATAAAAGTTCCCTTGTACACTGTCAAAGATTTGATCAAAGGCCTTTGACCAAAGATCTTTGTCAAAGAAACTGACAGTGTAACACAGGACTAAACTCTGCGAGGTATTGCGAAAGTCTCAGCAAAATGAAAAGACGAATTTGAAGCTTTAGCCCACACATGGAGCACAATCTCGTTCAGCAATACAATGCTAGACCACTTACGGATGCTGCAATTTCTGCATCATTCCGACGTATTCGGCTGACTGTCATCGATCATTCTGCATACAGTCTCCACATCGCCCCATCCGATTTTCATCCGTTTTCAGATCTTAAAAAACGCCTTCAAGGACTGCATTTTGATAGTGATGAAGCAGTGCAAGCACCTACATCTACACCTACATCTACGTGATTGCTCTGATATTCACAATAAAGTGCCTGGCAGAGGGTTCAGTGAACCACCTTCATGCTGTCTCTCTACCGTTCCACTCCCGAACGGCACGCGGGAAAAACGAGCACTTTAATTTTTCTGTGCGAGCCCTGATTTCTCTTATTTTTTCGTGATGATCATTTCTCCCTATGTAGGTGGGTGCCAACAGAATGTTTTCGCAATCGGAGGAGAAAACTGGTGATTGAAATTTCATGAGAAGATCCCGTCGCAACGAAAATGGCCTTTGTTTTAATGATTGCCACTCCAATTCACGTATCATGTCTGTGACTCTATCTCCCCTATTTCGCGATAATACAAAACGAGCAGCCCTTCTTTGTACTTTTTCGATGTCATCCGTGAGTCCCACCTGATGCGGATCCCACACCGCACTGCAATACTCCAGAACAGGGCGGACAAGCGTAGTGTAAGCAGTCTCCTTGGTAGACCTGTTGTACCTTCTAAGTGTTCTGCCAATGAATAGCAATCTTTGGTTTGCTCTACCCACAATATTGTCTATGTGATCGTTCCAATTTAGGTTATTTGTAATTGTAATCCCTAAGTATTTACTTGAATTTACAGCCCTCATATTTGTGTGACTTATCGTGTAATCAAAATTTAGCTGATTTCTTTTAGTACTCATGTGAATAACTTCACACTTTTCTTTATTCAGGGTCAACTGCCACTTTTCGCACCGTACAGATATCTTATCTCAATCATTTTGCAAGTCATTTTGATCATGTGATGACTTTACAAGACGGTAAATGACAGCATCATCCGCAAACCATCTAACACGGCTACTTAGATTGTCTCCTATGTCGTTAATATAGATCAGGAACAATAGAGGGCCTATAACACTTCCTTGGGGAACGCCGGATATTACTTCTATTTTACTCGATGACTTTCCGTCTATTACTACGAACTGTGACCTTTCTGACAGGAAATCACGAATCCAGTCGCACAACTTAGGCGATACTACGTAGGCATACAGTTTGGTTAGAAGACGCTTGTGAGGAACGGTGTCGAAAGCCTTCTGGAAATCTAAAAATATGGAATCAAATTGACATCCCTGTCGATAGCACTTATTACTTCATGAGTGTAAAGAGCTAGTCGTGTTTCACAAGAACGATGTTTTCTGAATCCGTGCTGCTATATGTCAATAAATCGTTTTCTTCGAGGTACTTCATAATGTTCGAATAAGTTCTGAAACCCTTCTGCAAATCGACGTTAGTGATATAGGCCTGTAATTCAACGGATTACACCTACTTCCCTTTTTGGGTATTGGTGTGACTTGGGCAATTTTCCAGTCTTTAGGCACGGATCTTTCTGTGAGCGAGTGGTTGTATATAATTGCTAAATATGGAGCTATTTTATCAGCATACTCTGAGAGGAACGTGACTGGTATACAATCTGGACCGGAGACCTTGCCTTTATTAAATGATTTAAGCTGCTTTGTTACACCGAGGATACCTACTTCTATGTTTCTCATTTTGGCAGTTGTTCTTGATTGGAATTCAGGAATATTTACTTCGTCTTCTTTGGTGATGGAGTTTCGGACTACACCGTTGTTATCGCGCAATGGTGTGCTTTATGTATGACCAGAATCTCTTTGGGTTTTCTGCCAGATTTAGAGACAAAATTTTGTTGTGGAAATTATTAAAAGCATCTCGCATTGAAGTACGCGCTATATTTCGAACTTCTGTAAAACTTTGCCGATCTTGGGGATTTTGCGTTCTTTTAAATTTGGCATGCTTTTTTCGCAGCTTCTGTAACAACGATCTGACTCGTTTTGTGTACCATGGGGGGATCAGTACCATCACTTATTAATTTATGTTGTATATATCTCTCAATTGCTGTTGATACTATGTGAGGTTGTGGCTTTCTCGACAGTCTACCGTGATGGTTTCAGCAAACAGATCTCTCTCTGTGGGAAATGCGTTCGTCAACAGGGTGACTATGTCGCGAAATAAATATGTAGACATGCAGAATAAAGATACTGAATGGTAATAGCGTTTGTTTTATTTAAAGGGATTTAAGAGTTTCCATTTAACAAATTCGCGGGTATTAATTTTCAGTTCGCCCTCCTAGATGCTTGCATATGCAACTGGCAGAAAGACACTATAGAGTTTGGATGTGCCCATGACGACACAGCGAATGACGTGGCCTGATTTGTTGCTGTATCAATGTAGACTGGTCGATATGTGTATAAGGAATGCTTTAACATTCGCAGCCCCGTAACGCGGCGTTGGACTAGTGGTTGCAAAGAGAGCCTATCCGACAGAAGACGAGCAGCACGCCTGATCAATCTCAGTCGGTTTGAAATTCGACAGGAATTGTTGCTGTCATTGCTTACACGCCGATCTCAACTAGCTTCAGAGTGAACATTGCGAGGGGAACTGCAAGCAATGGACATTCGGAGTCGGTTATCTCGCAAAAGGCCACTGCTCACAGCAGCACGTAAGGCTGTAAGGCTACACGTATTCAATAGGCCAATGATAATATTATTTTTTGAGTCATCAGTCTTCTGACTGGTCTGATGCGATCCACCATGAATACGTCTCCTCTGCCAACTTTTTCATCTCTGAGAAGCAATTGGAAACTACGTCCAACAGGCCAAACATCATATAAATAGGACTAACTGACTGGAGTCACATAATGTGAACTGAAAAGTCGTCATCATACAATGTAGGCTTTCACAGCCGGTATTGTCTTCACTCAAAACTTCCGGGCTGATAGGCCGTGGTCGAAGTATAAAACTCTCCCGTGACCTTTCGTCTCAGACTGTGGGAGACATCCTCCGAGGTAAGGCGGCGAACTGCGAAGAGAACTCCAGGAAGCGCTGATTATATAGGCAGTGCAGAGGGCGCCACTGTCCATCATGTGGCGTCGGCTATGAGACTGTCTTTGCTAATGCCAACATTCTCGATTGAAAGTAATCGATCGTCACGCTTCCGGTGCAACACTCACATACAAATTTTATCCAGTTTAACACCTTCGTGTTTCCTGTTAAAATTATTACGGTGTTTGTCAATCTCGATAGTCTCTCTATACATGTATGCATAATAATCCGTGGTTTTAGATGTGACGCTCGTCTCGCTGAATTTTATTTCATGATTTCCTTCCTGGTGAACATGTTCTGACACGGCCGATTTCTCCTTGTGCCCCAGACGGCAATTCCTCTTATGTTCAACAAGACGGGTGTTCACGTACCTCTTTGAGGTACCGATGTAAACCTGCCCGCAACTACAAGGAATTTTATATAACCCAGTTATAGTCAAAGGGTGTCGTGCACCTTTTGCCGATCTTAAATATTCTTTTATTTTCCTGGTGAGCCTGAAAATCCCAAACCATACTTGCTTAACACTTTCCCAATGCGATCTGTGACCTTATTAATGAACGGAAGAAAAACCTTGCCGTTGGGGGACTGTTGTTCGTCGTTGCTCCTGATTCTCTGCCTAGAGTGAAGTGCTCGATCTATATCCTTGCTAGAATAGCCATTCTTCACGAAAGTTGACCGTAGATGTTCAATCTCATCTTTTAAATAAACAGGTTCACAAATTTTGTGCGCCCTGTCTACCAAGGTTTTTATTACCCCTATTTCTTGTCTAAGGTGGTGGTTTCAATGTTTATGCAGATAACGATCAGTATGTGTGGCCTATCTATACACCTTATGGCTCAACGTTCCGACCCGTCGTTTAATCACAGACACATCCGGAAAATTCAGTCGCCTATTACTCTCCGTCCAAAGTAAAGTCGTGATTTTTAAATGACGAGTGCACCGACCGCCCGATGAGGCTTTTGGTCCCATGTGAGTCAAGGGTGTGGTTCAAGCCGGAGGCGGTTTTGTGATGTTTTGATGTTTGTTTCGTACCACGAGTTGGGTCGCCTCACTCAGTTCATCGTAACTGTGAATCAGAATGTGTATTTCACATTCTCGGCGACTAAATGCTTCTTATTATCTACATCTCATGATTAGTATGCTGTTGACAACCTCATCTTTCATGATTACAACAGCCGTGGGCTGTTCACAGGGCGTACGTTCCTGGTTTGACGAATACACAGGCACCCTATTGTCCCACGAGTGACCCGCTAAATCACTCAGTTTTAATCCCAAAGAAAGTTTCTGTACTACCTAGAAAAGCCGTTGAAATGTAGCAGTCAACGTGTTGATACTTTTGGAGCTCTGCAGGATCCAGTCATCAACGAGTTTCTTCAGCTTGGCGTCGAATACTTGAAAAGATTGTGGACTCTCTTCCTTGCAGAACTGATGCCGCGCCAAGGCTAACGACGGTGTTACACTTTACGCAGTATACTCGTATGGTATTTTTACGGACCCCAAATTGTTTCATAGAGAGTTGCATATAAAGCTTAGAACTGTTTCAGATGTTCACCTTTAACCCATGTATACCATCACATGCTCTGCCCTAAATAAAATGACGTATAAATTACACTTCCGAAGCGTTTTCTTGTGCTCTAACTTACTGAACTTAATAGAAGTCAAGAGTTCAAGAGTTTCATATTCAGCACAAAAATACAGATTCACGACTTCTGAACTGTGAGTGATAAACTCTAATTTATAGATCAACGAAAATGAGACAGTAAATTGCAGTTTCAGTAGTATAGGAAAAGCATAGATTACGTGTCGAAAGTAGCACCACTGTCAAAAAGGGATAGCGCTCGGTTTAACATAGTACGTGTATTGTATTGTATTGTATGTTAACCGGGGACCTATAAACGACAGAGAGGCTCCGTCCCCACAGCAGCCGCAGTGGTCCACAACCCCAAGACGACTACCGCAGTCCACTTCACTCCTCCGCCGCTCCACACCGAACCCAGGGTTATTGTGCGGTTCGCCCCCGGTGGACCCCCTCAGGGAACGTCTCACACCAGACGAGTGTAGCCCCTATGTTTGCGTGGTAGAGGATTGGTGGTGTACTAGTATGTGGAGAACTTGTTTGCACAGCAATCGCCGACATAGTGTAGCTGACGCGGAATAAGGGGAACCAGCCCGCATTCGCCGAGGCAGATGGAAAAACGCCTAAAAACCATCCACAGACTGGCTAGCTCACCGGACCTCGACACAAGTCCACCGGGCGGATTTGTGCCAGGGACCAGGCGCTCCTTCCCAATCCGGAACATAGTGACTCCAAAACAATAATGATACCGAACAGAATAATACATAAAGATACCAGATAAGAGCGGCTTTCCACAGATCAAAGATTATGCACAACCAGTTTCTTTGTTACTTTGAGAGCATGTCTCGTGAGGCGCATACGCTATTAGCAGATCAAACTTTAGTTTCTTCATTTTGCTTTCCGAATCGTTCTATGTTTCACCTGCATTACTCGCGATCTTACAGATTTAACTCATGAGTGTTTCCCTTATGCCATTTTGATGATTGACCAATGAGGTGGCATAGTGGTTAGCACACTGGATTCGCGTTAGGGAGGACAACGGTTCAAATTCCCGTCCGGCCATCCAAATTTAGGTTTTCCGTAATTTTCTTAAGTCGCTTAAGACAAAGGCCGGGATGGTTCCTTCGAAAAGAGCACGGCAGATTTTCTTCTCCATCCTTTCCTAACCCGAGGTTGTTCTCCGCCTCTAGTAACCTAGCTACCGATGAGACGTTAAACACCACTCCTCCTTTCTTTAGCTGATTGGTCTCGGAAGGTTTAGCCAGTGCTGTTCCAAGGTGGGGAGGTGGTCTGGCGTTGGTTGATGGGCAGATATGAAAACACTGAAAGCGATGAGATGGTTGAATTTAGGCTTTCTGCAAATCAGTCTGGACTTACACTTTAACATTTTGCGACTTACAAGAAATCCCTTGACCGGGAGGTCGTAAAAGGCTAATGATGCTTCGGCATTCTATGCACCACATACTTTCTACCGTGCAACCACAACGTTGGCTGCTAATTGCAACAGGGGGGCGAAACTGGAGGTATCTAATGGTGAGCACAGCTTGAGGCTACGGAGCGTATTTGAACTGCTTAGTCGACGAGTAACTCACAGCAGTGCTACAGTGCTAGTGGTATTGATACAAAGCAGAGCAATGGCAACGATAACATAGCAAACATTGAATGATACCTACAACATTTGCCAAAGTTGACATTTCTTCAGAATGGAACACAAGGAATTTCACAGAGTGAGAAAGAAGCGCCAGATGAAATATTAGCGTTTCTGTAAGATGAGTCAATGGAAAGTGTGGTGTTACATGCGCTCTACTACGATGACAGTGCACGTAAGGAGTACAATGATGTCGATACGTGCTGAACAAGTGAAAGTGATATTGAAACAGGTGTCGAGCCATGTTGTTCACCATCCTTGTCGGTCAGGAAGCAACAGTGAAACGTAGTAAAGGACAATCGTTGTACAAGGAGCGGGTATTAAACGTAATTACGTACATGTAATGTTCAAATGTGTGTGAATTCCTAAGGGACCAAACTGGTGAGGTCATCGGTCCTTAGACTTACACACTATTTAAATTAACTTTTGCTAAGAACAAGACACACACTCATACCCGAGGGAGGATTCGAACCTCTGGCGGGAGCGGCCGCGCGATATGGGCATGGCGCCTCTAACTTCGCAGCCATTGCGCGCGGCTACGTGCATGGGAGATCACTCGCAGCATAGTAAAAAACAATTATGAACAGATTTCGAATAAGTCCGCAGAAATATGACCATTTAGTGCATAATGAAAATTACCGATATTCATGGGAGACAAAGGCACACTTGTTACAAAAACTGGTGTTCACGCATTTCAGAGATGCTCGATACAGTTTACAAGATGTGCGTGGTAGTGACCTATGTTATGCTAGTCAAATTGCGCTCTACATAGGTCATATTGATTTCAAGAGAAGCAATGGATAGTTTCATAAATTCAAGCAGTGCTACAGAATTAAAAGATGTAAGATAACGAAATTTCAAACAAAGCGTCAACTTTACGATGCACAGCAAACTGGGTAATAGGTCCGAAAATTTGTAGATGAGGTAAACAAACTTATCCCATCATTCAGTAAGGAATCTCAAAAAATGGCTTTGAGCACTATGGGACTTAACATCTATGGTCATCAGTCCCCTAGAACTTAGAACTACTTAAACCTAACTAACCTAGGACAACACACAACACCCAGCCAACACGAGGCAGAGAAAATCCCTGACCCCGCCGGGAATCGAACCCGGGAACCCGGGCGTGGGAAGCGAGAATGCTACCGCACGAGTAAAGAATCTATTTTCAACTCCGACCAATCAGGATTTGAAGAGGAAACGCATATGGGCTATCCTGAAAATTCGAGGTACCAAGAGATAAAGTTATTTATAGTGCTGTGAGAAGTTTACTCTGCTCCCTACGATTCTTTCTTGTGTGCGTGATCTAGCAAGGGCAGTAGGCAATATTTACGCAAGAGTGGGAAAATGGACGTAAGAGAACTATAACTATGGTATGAGCACTGTTTATGGCCAATAACTTATCAAAATAATTTGCTTTCGCTTGATTTGTGGTTCAAATGGCTCTGAGCACTATGGGACTTAACTTCTGAGGTCATCAGTCCCTTGAACTTAGAACTACTTAAACCTAACTAACCTAAGGACACCACATACATCCATGTCAGAGGCAGGATTCTAACCTGCAACCGTAGCGGTCGCGCGTTTGCAGACTGAAGCGCCTAGAACCGCTTGATTTCTGGTCTGCGTACAAAAATAATACTCTTATGGAGAAAACTCTCCCTTCTAAAAAGTATGTTATATTGCACGTCATACCACCTGGAACCACGTGACAAATTCAGCCTCTAGATGCTGTTTTTTTCATGCCTATAAAACATATTATAGCACTATTTGCAGCTGTGACCTGAAGGATAGCCAGTTTCACGATAAACGCCACGACAGACTGTTCGTATTCGGTTGCATCCCATCACATTCCATCAGTTCTTATCACCCCGTTACGCCAATGTGATTCTATATATACTTTCTTTAAATGTAGACACCTAGCTGAACGTTCTGCACGCTTTGTAACTCCAAAAGAGTTCATCTTCGATCTTGATGGTGTGAACCTTTGTGATCACTGTGGCGCGCCATTCTGTGTTCACGGTGCACGTTAATGGTTGATTTTGACCATTTCTTGAACGTCGACGATGTCTATTTTGTCAAGTGTAATGCATACATCCCAGAGAAAGTTAATCGCTGCGTCTTCCGAACATTCACTTTCTGTCGCCCTCCTGATGAACATTGTGAGTCAGTCATTAGCAGTTAATATTTTTCATGTCATAACAGTTGACATAATAATTAAAGTCCCAAAGAAACCAGGTGTTGGCAGTTGCGAAAATTACCCAACTATCAGTTTAGTAAGTCACGGTTGTAAAATACTAACACGAATTCTTTACATACGAATGGAAAAACTGATAGAAGTCGACTGAAGGGAAGATCAGTTTAGATTCCTTATAAATGTTGGAACACGCGAGGCAATATTGACCCTACGGCTTATCTTAGAAGATAGGTTAAGGTAATGCAAACCTACGTTTCTATCGTTTGTAGACTTAGAGAAAGCTTTTGACAACGTTGACTGGAATACTCTTTTTCAAATCCTGAAGGCGGCAAAATGCAGGGAGCGAAAGGCTATTTACAATTTGCTCAGAAGCCAGATTGCAGTTATAAGTGGCGAGGGGCACGAAACGGAAGCAGTGCTTGAGAAGGGAGTGAGACTGCGTTGTAGCCTATCCCCGATGTTATTCAATCGTCATATTGAGCAAGTTGTAAAGGAAACAAAAGAAAAATTTGGAGTAGGAATTGAAATCCATGGAGAAGGAAAAAAACTTCGAGGTTGCTGGCGACATTGTAATTCTGTCAGAGACAGCATAGGTCCTGGAAGAGCAGCTGAACGGGATGGACAGTGTCTTGAAAGAAGAATATAAGATAAGCATCAACAAAAGTAAAACGAGGATAATGGAATGTAGTCGAATTACATCAGGTGATGCTGAGGAATTAGGTTAGGAAATGAGATACTTTAGAGAAGATAGAAATTGTAGACTTGCTATGGCATGGAAAGCGTTTCTCAAAAAGAGAACACCGAGGACAGTTTTATGTGTCAGGAAGTCTTTTCAGAAAGTATTTGTGTAGTCATGTATGGAAATGAAACATGGACGATAAACAGTTTAGATAAGAAGAGAATAGAAGCTTTCGAAATGTGGTGCTCCAGAAAAATCCTGAAGATTATATGAATAGATCACGTAACTAATGAGGAGGTACTGAATAGAATTGGGGAGAAGAGGAATTTGTGGCATAACTTGACTAGAAGAAAGTATCGGTTGGTAGGACACGTTCTGAGACATCAAGGGATCATCAATTTTGTATTGGAGGGAAGCGTGGAGGGCACAAATCGTAGAAGGAGACCAAGAGATGAATACACTAAGCAGATTCAGAAGGATGTAATTGCAATCGTTATTCGCAGATGAAGAGGCTTGCACAGGATAGAGTAGCATGGAGAGCTGCGTCAGACCAGTCTCTGGACTGAAAACCACAACAGCAAAACAACTGGTAACACAAGACTTTCAAATAAGTCTTACTAAAGATTGAACTTGCGACCTCGCACTCAGGGGATCGTGGTTAGGAATCATCCAGCCACACCAGGTTCGAGAAAGTGATGAATTCTGTTTCACACAGTCAATCCGCTACAACCAACGGCTTACTCTAATTAGCAGCACTCAAGCCTCAGCGGTCAACGGCACAACCTTTTGCTACGATTACCGCAGCTACGGTATGACTGAAGATTGCGATGCGCGCTTTGAATTGCATGTTATGCGGGAGAGAGGAGCTTCTGAGGTACTGCTGGAGTTACGTGAATCATGCTTGTTCTTTTCTGTTTTGGGGGGAGTGGGATTTTCAGGCGCTAACCACCCATTACAAATTCTATTCCGGTTGTGTACTCTTTTGACGTCACGATAATTTGATTCTTCCTTTGCCACGGCTGAAATTATCATTTTGTTCGTAAATTGTTTTGTGGCCACCATTTCAATCGTCTTGTGCAGTGTAATTCTGGTAGCGACTCTCTGTAATTAATTGATCAACAATTAATTAATCATGAATTAAAAGAAAAAGTTACCAGAGCTAACTTGCTCATTTTGTAGTTATTAGATTAACCTACATATTGATTGCCTGAATTATTCTCTAACAGTAAGCCAGTCGACGAGACAGCCAGACGGTTTTAGGTATTCAGCACCAACGTTTCTTATGCGCAACAATCGGTATATCCGTGTAATCTACATTATTCACTGGGGTATTTTATCATCTCTCAAGATCACGTATGACAAGTTAGGAAGATTGGGGTCATTTGCATACCGGCATAGTGAATTTGTTGAGGTGGTGTCTGTGGTCACAGAACACTGGCCTCTGACAGTGTAACAGAATGACTTACTGATTCGGATTAGAAAATATAGAAAATAACATGGAGTATCAGAGAAATTAACTTTCAATCGTTTCATTATTGTAATGTATTAATTCTGTAAGATGGCAAGAACTATGCCCCTTACATGAAGTCATTAAAGATCACCTAACTCACGTTAAGCGAACAGTAGGGCTGACAAAAATGACTGACAAGGCACAATGCATCTTGTAGAGGGTATAGCATGGACGTATTGGAATAATTAATGTCGAGTGATGGTTTTAAAGTAATTCACATGACATGAAAACTTTGTGGAAACGTGTTGATTTACTGGAGGCTAGTTTACCCCAGGGAAGTACTCAGAATTGACCGTGGCCGCCGGGGGAGCGGCTAAGGGAAGTGACAATAGGCAGCTTAGGGCGGCTCAAGCTCTGAGAAAGTGGTAACGGTGCGCGGCCTCCAGTCGCCTTAAGATGAGTGACAGTGAGTGGGTGGTTGACCCCGACTCCATGCTGGTGTACCAGGAAACAGACGGAGAACTTGTACACCTGTTGATAAATGTCCATCATCCCGTTTTCCATGAAACATGCGAGAAAGCCGCACAAAGCTACGGTGGAGCAGTCAACAGAGGTCAAAATATGTGTGTTCGTGGCTATAGCAACTTCACGCTGAATTCACGGTCCGCAGAGTCTGAAGCAAATCAGGTGAAGAGCGACATAATGAAATACACTGGCCTTCAATGGGAACATAGGACCAAGGAATTTGAAGTACTCTCCTGGGAGTCAGAATTCCGGAAAACTTGGTGTTTGTGCAGACGCTAACCTTGGTGGGTGGCCTGGGAGGAGCTAAATAGCAGAAGTTGAGAGGAAGGGAAATTTTGTGGGAATTTGTTCACTTCCCAGAGCAGGCATTGGTTGGCGCTGGGAAGCGACGCATAATTAACGTGACTTGCGCTGCAATTGGCGTAAGTGATTTTGCTGGAGGGGAATCCGAGGTGAAGAGCAGACTGGCAGAAGTCTCAGTAGTGGTCTTCCGTTCCCAGCTTGCCTAGAGTGCGGACGTGGCATTCTTTACTCA
This sequence comes from Schistocerca cancellata, assembly GCF_023864275.1. Lineage (NCBI taxonomy): Eukaryota > Metazoa > Arthropoda > Insecta > Orthoptera > Acrididae > Schistocerca > Schistocerca cancellata. Next base: position 541,803,247 of record NC_064628.1, on the reverse strand, counting down.
GCTTGCCTGAGAAAGAGTGAGCATCTCTGCAGTTTAGGACTTAGCAAATGGAACGATTGAGCATGGTGATAGGAAGTTTTGGTTCAGCTATGTACTGAACAAGATAGCTAGGAGTGAATAGACGAATGCAGCCCTGCAGCACCACGAGTTCGGCCGACGTCCGCACAACGACACCGCTCCGCCACGCTGAATTCGGTGATATTGCGCCCGCTCCAGCCACTGATTAATTTGTTGGATCACATCGGCAAAGTTTCCACGAGGGTTTCACGGGACGTGTATTGTAGAATTCTTCTCGCACTTCGCATTATGCCTGGGTCAGTCGATAGGAACTACTTTTGATTTATCGCGCTTTACTCCACGCAAACGCAATTTATTACCACTGCCTGTTAGGAGAGTCATGTAATGTAATGACTGAAGGTCGTGAGTTAAAAATAAATCTGTGCTAATCGACTCCATCTGTTTTCAATCAAGTAGTTGAAATCCGAAGTCACTTTCTTAATTAATTTTATGTTCAACATTTGCATCTGGTGTTCAATAGCTGAATATAACATCAATGTGCACTTCTTTTTAATTAAAAGGGATCAATTCTGAATCAATTAATGTCAACACTGCCAGCGCAGTTCAGTCAGGAGTCACAGGGCCTTATTACTTTCTTTGTGTTATCCGAAATTGCGGCAGTTTTGCACTCTCTGTTGATCTTTTCGTCAATTACCTGGGGTGAACACACGCCAAAACCAGAAAAGTGACGGGTGGGGTGTTACAATTCACAAGAGTATATTTGTGATTATTAATTTAATATACTTTTTGATGTTGAACATAATATCAAGGTCTGTAAGACCATGACGTAATTCTTATTTTTTTTTGTTTAGAGTGTCGTTCTATAATGAATAGGATTAGGCTTGTTATTGTGCACATGAGAAGCATCGAAAAATTTTCTAAATATGAGCACCTACGCTGCTCGTGAAAGCACGTATTTGGCTCATTGGATAGTAAACGTCTGAACCAGTAATAAAAACAATGTACACTATTAATTCTCTTTTGTGATGCTGACTCTGATTCTGAGTGCCTAAAGAATAAATTTTCGTAACAAAGAAGAGCTTTGCGCTCTTTTGGTATAATTGAAGGAGGTGTATCACATTTCGTTAGTATCGGAAGTGGAATTTGAATCTTCGTCCAGTTATCTTAATCTAGACCTGATGTCGTTTTCCCAAATCGCTTAATCTGAATATCAGGATGATTTCTTCAAGTACACTGACGTTTGCCACTGATTTCTAACTGCGGCAGGACGTTGGTTAGACAATAAATTTTATTCTTTCTATTGACCTTATGGTGACTATGGTATTAATGGCACACTCGCCGTCAAACCACCCAAGGCAGAGTTTACTGGTTAATTCGTAGTATAAATTTTGAACTCATAATTGCAACATCAGCAATCTTGTATCTTAATGTAACAAAAACAGTCAGTCCGTATCACAAATGGTGTTTAGTTTTATGGTATGGTAGCTGCAGTTGACGACAGGTGCTTCTTGCACTTCTAGCGGTCCTTCGCATCGATTCCACGCGTCCTCAGTCCAGGCTTCACTCTTCTGGAGATTGTCTATGTAGGACTGAAACCGGTTATCATTCCATAAAATAAATGCCATTTGCGATCTGGAATGGTAAATAACTTATATTGTGATAAACGACGGGAAGGATACTGAGTTACAGGAACCTTCTAGGGTAGTAAACACGAATGAAATAAAATATTGCTACATGCGAAATGAACTAGGAAATTGTTGTGAAACGACAATTAAAAAAAAAAATCCGTTTTCAGTTAGTAACATATCGGAGGGAAGCCAGAATTAGAAAATCGCGCAGCGATTTAATGCTGCCCCGATATAAATGTCAAACGCTTCAGAAACTGCTCATTATGGTGTCCGGTTATAACACTCCTGTCTGCTACTGCTGTACCATAACCTTAAAGCTGGAAGCATGTTGTGAAATAAAACTATTTTATTAAAGCAATTATGGTACAACGCAACAGAGCAGTGTCACCCTCTGAGAGGAATTTTGTTATGTTGACCGTGTTGTACATAATGGAGGTGGCTTATCGGAAAATGAAAGTCAGAATTACGTAAATACACTCCTGGAAATTGAAATAAGAACACCGTGAATTCATTGTCCCAGGAAGGGGAAACTTTATTGACAAATTCCTGGGGTCAGATACATCACATGATCACACTGACAGAACCACAGGCACATAGACACAGGCAACAATGCACAATGTCGGCACTAGTACAGTGTATATCCACCTTTCGCAGCAATGCAGGCTGCTATTCTCCCATGGAGACGATCGTAGAGATGCTGGATGTAGTCCTGTGGAACGGCTTGCCATGCCATTTCCACCTGGCGCCTCAGTTGGACCAGCGTTCGTGCTGGACGTGCAGACCGCGTGAGACGACGCTTCATCCAGTCCCAAACATGCTCAATGGGGGACAGATCCGGAGATCTTGCTGGCCAGGGTAGTTGACTTACACCTTCTAGAGCACGTTGGGTGGCACGGGATACATGCGGACGTGCATTGTCCTGTTGGAACAGCAAGTTCCCTTGCCGGTCTAGGAATGGTAGAACGATGGCTTCGATGACGGTTTGGATGTACCGTGCACTATTCAGTGTCCCCTCGACGATCACCAGTGGTGTACGGCCAGTGTAGGAGATCGCTCCCCACTCCATGATGCCGGGTGTTGGCCCTGTGTGCCTCGGTCGTATGCAGTCCTGATTGTGGCGCTCACCTGCACGGCACCAAACACGCATACGACCATCATTGGCACCAAGGCAGAAGCGACTCTCATCGCTGAAGACGACACGTCTCCATTCGTCCCTCCATTCACGCCTGTCGCGACACCACTGGAGGCGGGCTGCACGATGTTGGGGCGTGAGCGGAAGACGGCCTAACGGTGTGCGGGACCGTAGCCCAGCTTCATGGAGACGGTTGCGAATGGTCCTCGCCGATACCCCAGGAGCAACAGTGTCCGTAATTTGCTGGGAAGTGGCGGTGCGGTCCCCTACGGCACTGCGTAGGATCCTACGGTCTTGGCGTGCATCCGTGCGTCGCTGCGGTCCGGTCCCAGGTCGACGGGCACGTGCACCTTCCGCCGACCACTGGCGACAACATCGATGTACTGTGGAGACCTCACGCCCCACGTGTTGAGCAATTCGGCGGTACGTCCACCCGGCCGCCCGCATGCCCACTATACGCCCTCGCTCAAAGTCCGTCAACTGCACATACGGTTCACGTCCATGCTGTCGCGGCATTCTACCAGTGTTAAAGACTGCGATGGAGCTCCGTATGCCACGGCAAACTGGCTGACACTGACGGCGGCGGTGCACAAATGCTGCGCAGCTAGCGCCATTCGACGGCCAACACCGCGGTTCCTGGTGTGTCCGCTGTGCCGTGCGTCTGATCATTGCTTGTACAGCCCTCTCGCAGTGTCCGGAGCAAGTATGGTGGGTCTGACACATCGGTGTCAATGTGTTCTTTTTTCCATTTCCAGGAGTGTATTCGAACAGTAACAAACAATATTTTTGCCTAGCTACACTGTTTAAAGAAAAAAGGAAAACGGTCGCCAACCTAATTAGGCATGAGAAAGATTAACGTTCTCGTTTAAGAAGGTAGGTATGAGTAACTTTAACGGACAAACACAACCTCGACTTGGCCACACGCGAGTGCAGTGAACTCTGACAGATACATATGTTTACGGTAAGATTGAAGCTAACAGCTAGAGCAGCACAAACTATTTGCATAAATATAACGAATAACGAAACACACTATTATTTTCAGTGCTTATTCAAACTCAATGGTCTTTATAACGTTATTATTACTATTCACTGCAGAATCTTTAATTGGGCTTAGGTTCAGTATTATTGTTCAAATATTTTCCTAGCTGACATAAAATTATAAATGCAGTTCACTGCATTTTTTCTGAACTGGACACAGGTTAAATATCTCTCAACTGAATACTATTCTATTTAGGATGAAAGTTAATTGGAATCCACTAACAGGCTGCTTCTCACTATCTTTTGAACAAAGAAATTATGGTTTTCATAAATAGTGGTCTTCTCGTTACTTGTTACCTAGCATTAGTACAATAGACAAACTGTGGATCCTGTCATACTATTAATATGCACTTCCAATATACAAGAGAGACAAACACTTAGTAATCATGAACATATAATTTTCCATTAATGCAGTTTTCCACTTTTACTACAGTGAAACACAATGCTGACAAATTTGCAAGAAACTGACTCACCTTTTCAAATTTACTACAGGTAGCACTATGATCATTAACTAAGCAAAACTTTATAAGCCTCAATTTTAAGAGCTTTAATTTATAAAAGAAGTAGCAAAATGTTTCTTTTACCACAGTCTTCTACTTTCAAATAAATGATTAAATAGGTGACTTTAAGACTTTACGAAACTACATTTACTGCTTCCAACAATTTCATCAAATCCACAGTAAACCTGAATATTCCCTTCGCATCAAAGATAAAACAACAATATGTAATTAACTGTCTAACTTTGAGGCTTTCATTTTTTCCACAAAATAGGACACTCGGTAATCATAGTTCAAGTGGAGAGGAACCTGAGAGGTGTTGTAATAGGGAAAAAATCAAGGTAGGTACATAAATTCAGTTACAAGTTACCTTATATTTGTGCACACTAAATCACCCAATAAGCTGATCCTTCACTGTACGTCATTATAGTAGTCCTTTACAGTGATTGCGCAATGTGGTGGCAACTGCAAGTTGGTAGGCGGATTTGCAGACAGAATTGCTGGACTCTGGCCCTTCTTGGTGGCGATGATGAATAACAATTCCAGAACCACTCCAGCTATTTATCCGTCCATCCGAGGCATTGGAAAGTAGTAGAAAAAGCCTCTCTCGGAACAAGCACAATATGCAACATTTACATGGCAGTTCACAATTTGGTAGCTCGTCCCCGACTGACTCTTGTTCCACCTTTTCTACCTAGGCCAACCACAATTTGCGCGCGCTACACAGTTCCGTTCCTGAGGGGAACCTCAACAACTTTTACACACAGAATAACTAAGAATCCTAAGTGAAGGTCAGCAGTTTACATAACAGCAAACAAATACATTAAATAAAACAGAACATTTGCACATATTGACATTTCTACCAAAAAATATTCACACAAAATTACAATTACATACAGTAAGTTTTGTTCACTCCAAATGGGACAAAGAATTTAAATGATAGATACACTACTTTGCATGCAATCAAACGACGACATCCAAGTTTTTACAAAGAAAGGAGTATACAGTTTTATGTTATCAATTCAATCAAAGACGTTTACAGAAGCTCAACGATGTAACATTAAATAAAACAAAAGCATAATAAATCAATATAGTATTAGAGCTATGGTATTACACGGTGACGGGTCTTTTTGCGAGGATACCATATCTATCGTATCTACAGACATACTCCACAAGCCACCATACGGCGGATGGCGGAGAATACTAGTCATCTCCTTTCCCGTCCCAGATCGTCGCAAATCGAGCGAAGAAAAATTGATTATCTATGTTTCTCTGTATGAACCCTAATTTTTCTTGTCTTTGCGGTTCTTATGTGAGATGTACAGTGGTGGTATTAGAATCGGCCTGCAGTCAGCCGCAGACGCCGGGTCTCTAAATTCTGTCAATAGCGTTTCGCGAAAAGAACATCGTCTTCCATCCAATAATTTGAATTCATGTAACGTCCCCGTAATACGACGTAGGTTTCTTGAAAAGATATTAACTGGTGCACAAACAGCCACAAACCAGGGAGAGTGTATGCATTGAGCGATGCTAGATTATGATCTTGCCATATCCATTTGCAGAGAAATTTTGAATTATTAATAGTTACTGGAACGTATACTACACAAACCATACTACGAGCAACTTGCTTTTCAATCCATGGAGAAAAGTAATCGATATGTATTATGAAGTTATTTTCATTTATTCTAACCACGGCTTATTTAGTGCATTGTCCAGAAACGTTAACGGGACCACCTGTCAGAAGTCAATGAACACTGTTCGCCGCGCGGACTGCTACGAGACGTGCAGGAAGAGAGTCAGTGTGGTTTTGGAAGGTACCGACAGAGATGTGGAGCCATGCCGACTCCCGTACCGCGGCCATTGCGCTATTCTCGGTTGAGGATCGACGGCGCGTGCTGCCCGATCAACGTGGTCCCACAGATTCTCCATTGGTTTTAAACATGGATGGTTTGGTGCCCAGGGGAATACGGTAAACTGATCCTGCTGCACGTACGCACACTGTGAACTGTGTCACACAATGCATTGTCCTCAAGGATAGATGCATACTTGTGCTGATCTAATGTGTCTTCCAGAATGACAAAATCACACAGGGGACGCTACAAAAACAGTCTCCCTCCTGCGACCATTGTTGTAGGGTCGTCGATGGAACACTGTTCGCAGTCCCTTGGTTCATCTGGGTGGTCAGTTGCTCAACAGCTGCACGTGCACAATCCGCTGCCGTCTTTTACCCTTGTCATGTCTGATCCGTGGTGCACCACAGTTGCTTCGGCACCGGTTTTGGACAGCGGCATTTCGCCATGCACGGTATGCTTTAATCACAGCAGCACGCGAACATTTCACAAACTTAATCAAAATATCCACGGGTGTGGTGCCGGTCTATAGTGTCTATAGTGTCCACGGGACACTATAGACCGGCAGCACACCCGTGGATATTTTGATTATCAAATACGCCGGGAGAAACTCAAGAATCACATTTCACAAACTTGGTCATTTCGGGAATGCTTCCATCCTTGGCCCTGAAATCCTATGATCATGGCCTTTTGGACGTCAGATAAATCTATTCGTTTCCTCATTACGACAACGACTGCACTGTATTCCTCGTATCCCCCACACCTTTATATACCATCCTCTGCTAGTGCTGCCACCTGCTGTCTGTGAGTGGTTGTTGCATGTTAACGTCGAAGATAGGTGGTGGACACATTAAAGTGATTGGAGTTCAAATGGCTCTGAGCACTATGGGATTTAACATCTATGGTCATCAGTCCCCTAGAACTTTGAACTACTTAAACCTAACCAACCTAAGGACATCACACAACACCCAGCCATCACGAGGCAGAGAGTAAAGTGATTGGACCGAGTATATCTTGACCACCATTTGCTTCTTAAGACATGCACTCTCAAGCTGTCTAATGTGTGGCCCAGGCTTGTTACGATGAAGAACATTTTGCTATGATTATGTCTAGAGAAAATGAAAAGAACTGTATAATGATTTTCTTTAATTGCGTGTTGCGGCTGCACAAATCCGAGACTTGTGACAGAAAACGTTTTCTTGCAGACATTTACCAGCGTTTTACTAATATACTGCTCTTTTTTTGAATTTATCGAAATAAATGGTTCGATTTCAGAGACTTTACTGATCTCATAAAGATATGTACAGCTTTGCTTCAGCCGTTTGCCGATAGGTGGCGACAACGGTAAGCAGTTGTCGAAATAAACAGATCGCAGACGTCAGGCAGTTAGCTTGGAACTGCATCAACATAACCTCATTCAAAGTTTAGTCGATTTGTGTCTGCATCATAAAGATGTTCTTGATTGAATATGTCGGTTTACGAGCCTAATTCTCGTCGTTTGCGGAAGGTGTTACTGTTTTGTTTCAATATGAAGAAAATAGCGGCCGAGTCTCATCGAATGCTCTCAAGTACGTACGGTAAGGACGCTATTAGTGAAAGAACATGTCGTGAGTGGTTTCAACTCTTCAAGAACGGTGATTTTAATGTCGTAGACCGGCATAGTGGTGGAAGAGAGAATGTTTTCGAAGATGCAGAAATGGAGAAAATTCTGAGTGAAGACTCGCGTCAGACTCAAGAAGAACTTGCATGATTAGTGGGAGTGACACAGCAAGCCATTTCAAAACGTCTCAAGGCTATGGGCATGATTCAGAAAGTAGGAACTTAGGTCCCGTGTGAGCTGAAAACAAGAGACGTTGAACGGCGTTTGTGTGTTTGTGAACAGTTGCTTCAGAGGCAAAAACAGAAGGGATTTTTGCATCGCATTGTGACTGGGGACGAAAAATGATGTTTATTATGACAACCCTAAATGCGAAAAATCATGGGGATATCGCGGCCATGCTTCCACGTCGACGGCCATACCGAATATTCATGACTCCAAGTTCATGCTCTGCATTTGGTGGGGCCAGCTCGACGTCGTGTACTATGAGGTGTTAAAACCAAGTGAAACAATCACAGGTGCGCGTTAGCGAACAAAATTAATGTGTTTGAGCAGAATATTAAAAGGCAAACGGCCGAAATACAGCGAGAGGCACGATAAAATGATTTTGCAGCACGACAATGCTCGACCCCATGTTGCAAAAGAGGTCAAAACGTACTTGGAAACATTAAAATGTGATGTCCTACGCCACCCGCCGTATTCCCCAGACATTGCTCCCTCTATCACCTGTTCAGATCAATGGCGCATGGCCTGACTGACCAACACTTCCGATCTCATGAAGAAGTCACAAATTGGATCGATTCGTGGTTCGCTTCAAAAGATGAACAATTTTTTTCGACGTGGGATTCGCACACTGTCCGAAAGATGGGAGAAAGTAGTGGCCAGCGACGGTAAATATTTTGAATGATACATGTGTAATCAATTTCTTACATTAAAGCCTCAAATGTTGGGGAAAAACCGGCGGAAGCAAAGTTGTACACCTTGTATATGGACTGAATCGGCGAGTGAAAATTTGTACCAAGGTCGGGAATCGAAACCTGGCCTCCTGCCTACTAGGCCGGTGCTGTTGGTGTGCAAGGAGGGATTTCAGGTAGACTGGGGCGGCAGTAAGAATTTGGATCGAGGAGGGAGACGTGCCAGGGTAACCCGTGCAGTTGTGTGAACTGGTGTGACAAGCTGGATTACTGGTTAACGCACGTGCCTAGTAATCAGGATACCCGGGTTCGATTCTCGGCCTTGATACAAATTTTCTCTTCCCGCCTCAGTCATCCATGGAAATAGTTGTGTTTCACTATCTGGAGATGTGAAAAATTATGGTTGTGAACCATACAACAGAATAGTTCACTCATTGCGTGCTTTCAAACACTGTCGTGCCAAAACCCAGTGATACCTTCTTAACAGCATGTTGGCCCACCTTAGGAATCCAGTATAGCGGCGATTCTGCGTGGCGTGGATTCGATAAGTCTTTGATGGGATTCCTGAGGTGTGCGGCACCAGATGTCTACGCATAGCTCACGCAATTCCCGTAAAATAAGGAGCTAATGTTCGTGGGAGCTGAGATGGCGCCCGATAAAGCCCAAGATGTGCTCCATCTTTCAGATCGGATGAATGTGGTGGCCTTGTGGTGCAGACAGCTATCCTACTGGAAAGGACCATAGTCGTCGGGAAAGACATCAGGAGTAATGGCAAGCAGGAGGACCGTAATTATGTTCGCATCCTCCACAGATATCATCCTGGTTCGATTACTGCCACAGGTTCCACTGAAGTCCAGGTGAATGTCCCTCAGTGTATAATACTGGCCCCCCTCCCCCTCCCCCCCCAAAACGCCATCACCCCTCCCACCATCCTGTGGTCGTGTCGGGTGCATATATAGAGCAGCATTTCACCTGGATGACAGCACATCCGGACACTACCATCTGCCTGATGAAACGAGAAATGTGATTCATCCGACTAGGCGACACGTCTCCATTAATCGATAATCAATCTCTGTCATCCCTTGCCCAATGCAATCGATATTGATCATGTGTTTGGGTCAACATGGGAACACGTAGAGATCGTCTATTGTTGAGTCCCACGTTCAGGAACTGAACGGTGTGCACCCTCTCCTGCTTTACAGAGCGGACAAGCCTCTTTCGACTTCCAAGTTCTATGATGAGATGTGGTCATACGACATCTTGTCCTCTTCTTGAGGTTTCACAGTCATTCAACCAATTCCGTAGGTACGGCAGTAGCATGCGAACAGTCGACCAGATTCGGCGTTTTCGTGGTGCTCGTTCCCAGGACCTATAACTATCTGTCCTTTGTCAAAGTCATTTATTTCAGTGGAATTCCCCATATGCGGTCCGTATCGACGCTAATTAATTCTTCATTTGTGTCTGCTCGACTTGTACAGTTTACTTACCGCGTCACGTGCGTGAACGTCAACAGGCGGCATTCAGTCTCGCGAGAGGCAGTGGTCATCAGATTTCTCTCTGCTGTGTATATTGAAAACCTACCTGCGTCATCGTTCTTGCTTCGTTGGCTATCGTCAACTTGCATCCGCTGTTTTCCCAACCGCCCATCTCCATTGCATTTGACTTTATGGTTATATAAAATAATGAACTGTATACTCCTATAAGGAAAAACAGTCTGTATCTGATGAGGCAGTAGGCGTGGACAGTTCTTATTCAAAGTTCACAGCAATATCTATACAACTTTTACTACGCTTGAGTTCAAATCTGTGTAAAATTGTAGTCTCAATGTATGATTTGTACCAATATTTACACACTGAACATTCACTTATGCTATTTCTTCAAAGATTTTGCAACAAAATTCAGTTACTTCTCGTGAAGAATGCCATCGACGGTTACATGACGGCAGAGTGCTTTAAAGATATTTCCTCCTTGCTTCGTCTGCAGCTCATGGCCTTGCGGTAGCGTTGTCGCTTCTCGCGCACCGGTCCCGGGACTTATAAATTTTTTTTGAATGGTTTCCTATACTCTGTGCCCTATAAAATTTATATTGTTTACTCACACTTTCATCTCTGCTTCTCTTATATAATATGACATAATTTTTTCTTTCTTCTTCAGTTTATGTATAATCTGTAGCACACGTAGAAAAATTTTCTTCCACTTCTGCTCCATCTATCATGCTGATGTTTTCCCTCATACTGTCCCACCTAACAGTGCAAACTAGAAGAAGAAATCAAACCAGAATACACAATGTGAATGTGGCATCACAAGTGCATGACATACAGAAATTTGAACTCAAGATCAGTGTGTCGATGGTACGTATAAATTATTATGCCTGTCTTTCAATGCTTTACCCAAACAAAAAAGACGACAAATGGCCATGTAAAAGGGTTCAAGGAACAACAATAAGAGAAAAACGAAAAACGAAAAGAATATACAAACGAAAACCTATAAAATGACAGTAATGTTAACCAACTCTAGAAATAGGTTAATAGAATGAAATGTTTCTTTATTTAAATGTATCATTGTTCATATATTTAAATAAACATATATGGTTACAAAAAAAAAAGTTCGAGTCTCGCTCCGGCACACAGTTTTAACCTACCAGGAAGTTCCATATCAGCGCACACTCCGCTGATACCCGGCAGGGTCAGGGATTTTCCCTGCCTCGAGATGACTGGCTGTTGTTGTGTCGTCTTCATCATCATCATTACGGTCGGAGGAAGGCAATGGCAAACCACTTCCGCTAGGACCTTGCCTCGTATGGTGGTGCGGGTTTCCCGCATCGCCGCATCGTCCCCTATGCTCCTCGGAGTATAGGACCTCATCATCATCTCCTCGCTTCAGTGAATTTCTCAGTAGGATACAGCAATCCTTCATGATCGACCTTTAGATATAAGAAAAGAGTAAAATAAAATAAATAGATAAATAAATACTGCGAACCTGTGACGCTGTCGTAGCCAGTGACGTGACAGTCCCAAGTGGTGCGCTGGTGCGGCAGTGCTGGCGGACTGGTGGCTTCTCATCGGTCTGCTGGTGCATATGAGAGCAGTAAAATACGTCTCGTGGACCAAACACAACTTATCCGGAGAACATCTAAAGGAACCTCTCGTTATCAACAATCGAGTTGTAATTTTGTGATCTGATCCTAAAGATAAATTCCACTTTTACCTCCAACTTAAAAATTGGCATGTGAACGAACGCTACCAACAGAGCTTCCCCAGGCTCCGGATGCATGTCTTGTTGTTCCCGATCATCGGATTCAGGGCGATCGGAAACATATCACAGTGAGGAACAGTAGTGTCTCAAAATATTTCGTTCCAAGAAGAAGAACTTTTTAGGCGCTAGTAATAGCAACACCCTGCTCAAAAATGACAAACTTAAACAACGAGACTGACATCGACGACGGACTCGCCATTCAAATCCTACCGATCCATGGAACACGTTTCCAGGATGAAAACCATTTCAACTTTGAGAACTTCAGAATATTTAAAGATAAAACAGCTATAACAATCAAAGGCAATTTATCAATACTTTGTACTGCCTTTGAAGAAATTGAAACGCTCTTAGCTTTAATTATAGACTTTGCACCTCCATGTGGAAACATTTCAGTGAAATCAAGTAACAAAGCACATGGATTGATAAACGCTCATGCTTCCACTAACAGCGATATCTAGAATAATCCTCAGAACTAGATGATTTTAAAGGACTTCTACTGTTTATAAAATACTGGAAAAGTCTAAATATTGCAACTTGTGCTTCGGTGGGACGCACTTTCACCATCTGACATGGACTTTTCGTAGCCACGAGCTTCCTATTGAACAAGGCAGAGCTTATCCTTCTCTGGAATGCAACGAGTGCCAAGTCGTCTGAAGTCACTTATAGGTTAATTGAATTTGTCCCAATGTTTCGTCACAAAGAACTTGCACAACAGAAATTTAGCTATCAGACCTCAGATCGACCAGACAGGGAATGGTCTTTACTAAATGCGTCTGTGTCTCTTCCTTACAAGGTAAGTAAGGATAATGTCCACAGGAAGTGGGATGACGTGCTCGTATGCACAGTGGGCAAAATTTTAATGAACTAACTTGATTCCAAAATCACATTTATTCACAAATTGTAATGTTCACCCCAACTTCAGTAAATATTTAACGTGTGTAAAATCCAAATATTATGGTTCCGTAAGGGAGAAACTGTCATCATATCAATTGTCATTATTCAATGAGGTTCAGTGTGGATTAGGTTGACTAAAGAATGCAAAGCTTCAAACTTACACAGCGTAACCGAAGGTAAAGGTTGAGTCATCAAAACCGGCTTGCGCAAAAAGTACGAAATTTAATCGACGTCACGAAGCATGAGATGAATCGTGATCAGATAAAGAACAAAGTCTGCCCCATCTGAATCTAGTTAAACGATAAAGAAATTATAACTTGCCAAAGACCTATAATGCTTCTGACAAATTACTTTAAAAATTATAGAAAATTTCGCATCCAAAATCACTTTCCGAGTGCACACAGAAGCGGCACATCATAGCAGACACCAGCACAGCGACTACTCAGCATCTGCCTAAGTCTGTCTAAAACGCAACCTGCCTCGTCTCCATGCACAGAGATCGAAAAAACGAACTTGGGGGGGGGGGGGCAACTGACTAATCGACAAGACGTATTTATCAATGGTACCGGGCATCTCCTCCATTGACAAAGTAGGACAAAGCACGGCTGTTTCCTTTGCTCAAAATTTTCCATCTTATCATAGTCTAAAATTTGAACAAGCGCTTACCCGAGGGAACCATACGCGAGCCTGCATGTTAAGGAGGCGCAGACAGGCAAATGCCACACCAGAGTGCCTCAAACCAGCTTCGAAAGTCAATCTCAACGGTTGTTCGCAGGCCCTGCTACAAAGTTGAACCAAGTCAGCTTGAATTCATTAATGTGCATGCGTTTGCAATTACATCTACATTCTTACACCTAGCACTCATCCATATTTAGGAAAGGTGTTTAAAGGTACATAGTGTACTGAATATCAAACGTAAAAGTAATAAAAAAGAAATCAAAACTCGCTCAGGTGATCTTTCCGCCTGGCGCGGTAAAATGTGACAAAAGACAGGCAGAGAAAAGAGACTCTGCAGGACTTGACAAACCTACAGATATTGAATTGAATTTGGATTGACAGCGTCTTTTAGCTTTTGGGAAACAGTAATGGAAACTAGAAGTAAGGATCCCAAACACTGTGAAAATCTTACTGAGTGAGTGAAGAGCACAGTTCAGCTTGGAGGAGAACTGCAGATAATATCTTCGGATTTCTTCAGTCTAATATATCATTTGCGCTGAGCCTTATATCGATACAGTTTACGAGACCTCTAAGCAAAAAGAAACCTGGAGATCACTGAACCCATTATTATGGGAATTGCGGATTGATCGTGTGGAAATTTCTGCAAAGAATGTGCATGAGACTCAAAATTTCCTTCCAACCAAACAGATCCGAAACCTAAGGGCAACCGATTTCCAGAAGTTGACGTGTATTGCCTGAAGAAGAACTCCGTTGTTTTTACTATTAGCATGCGAGAATAAGGTCGCATGGAGTGGCCAGACCTCCGCGGACCGTAAAACATTCAAAGCATGAGCCATGAAATTGGGACAGCCACCAAAGAAACGTAGACACAAACGGTGGAACACAACCTGCGGTGAAGTCTCCAGCGAGCAAGTCACAGCATGGAATCACTGAAATGGACACAGCGCTGTTGAAAGGTGAGAGTCCTTTCTGAAAATTGAACAGTCAACCTCAGAAACAATTCCCAGCGGAAAATGTGCCTATGACAAAAGCAGACTTACTGAGACAGAGCAAAATTTCCAGAAAAACAACGCCTGAAATTTCTACAAGACATTTCGTGAGAGTTCATCTAAGTATAAATCCTAAAAACTGTAATTTTTGAAAGCATTTTCATGGAGAATAAAACAGCGATCTCCATGGAATATTTTAAAGTTAAAATTACAATTGTCTTCATCGCAACGGAACATTTATTAATGAATTTTCTATTGCAATCAAGACTTTAATATTAATTTTGTGCTTTCAACAAACTAATAGGAAAAAAAAGACATTGAATAAAGGGAACTGCATGACACTAGTTGATCACTTTTAAAATTTACCCAGCTGTGATCCTCCAGTGCAAAGACTGCATTTTGAAAAATCTATACGAAAGACAGCCGGTCATCCTCCAACAATTAGAGAAATAATAAAGGTGATTCAGTCACAAAGTGTCCAGAGAGGACGGAATTACTGTAGAAATGTTGAAAAGAGGGGGAGATGGCCTCAAAAGAAGGATTTATGTACTCTTAACAGAAATATGGAAATCAAATGAATCCACAGAACTGGAAGAAAGCTTTTACGCAACTGTTGCATAAAAAGGGAGATAGAGCAGGCTTCATGAAAGGTAGATCGTGTGTTGATCAGACTTTGTGTTCGTGGACAATGCTAAGGATACGTTGAAGTAACAACACATATTTCACCTCTGTGGACTTTAGGAGGTGTATGACTTGACAGACAAACCGTTTTGGACATTTGGAAGAGCTCAGAATAGATAAGAAGATTAGAGAGCTAATCTGGCACTCTAAAAACATATCGAGTGAAGATTCTTGGTAAAATATCTGAGCATTTTGAAAAACGTACAGGAGTTCGACAAGGTCCTTCCCGCTTCTGTTTTGCATATTGTTAGAAAAAGTCATCAGAGAATGGGGAAAGAAACTGAGAGTATAAACATGTGCATCTTGCGACAGAAAATCGAAGTTAAGTGCCTAGCTTATGCCGACGATTTTGCTATCTCCACTAAGACTAGTGATGCAGCCAAGTATGCCATGGAGAGCCCACCCAGTTAGCCGCACGGTCTAACGCGCTGCTTCCCGGGAGGGAAGGCTTGCCGGTCCCCGCCACGAATCCGCCCGGCGGACTAATGTCGAGGTCCGGTGTGCCGGCCAGCCTGTGGATGGTTTTTAAGGCGGTTTTTCATCTACCTCGGCGACTGCAGTCTGGTTCCCCTTATTCCGCCTCAGTTACACTATGTCGGTGATTGCTGCACGATGTCTCCACGTACGCATACACCATAATTACTCTACCACGCAAACATTTGGGGTTACACTCGTTCCCGGGGGGTCCACTGAAGGCCGAACCACACAGTAAACCTGGGTTCGATGTGGGGCGGCGGTGGGGTGGGTGGATTGCTGTGCCCTGTTGTGGGGTTGTGAACCACTGAGGGCTACGGCGGACGAAGCCTCTCCGTCGTTTCTAGGTCCCTGGTTCAATACACAATGCCATGGAGAAGTTACGTGAGATAGCATCAATTAAAGGCTTCCATAAAGGACTTGATGGAAAAAGTACATCAAAATATCAGAAGATCCCCACTACAAACGGTTAAAATTTTCGTACGTGTCTTCTTTTAAATAGCTCGGAGGAATCGTAGTGGCATTTGGACTATAGAGTGATGTCAATTTAGAAAGAGCCACCACTCAAGAAAGTGTACAGAATGATGTGGAATCAATATAATAAATTAATGGTATACTGTAAAGAAAAATGTTGGCTATGTAAAACTGCTGTGTTGACTGAAATGTTATGTGCCTCAAAAACTCCATCTCTAGGAGGCCACTCGAAAATTCATGAAACTGGAAAAGATGAACGAAAAATTCTCAATAAAATTTATGATCGCGTTATTATAAATGGGCTATGGATTAGAAGAAAAATACAGACATATACACAGCAATAAACAATTTCACAGATGCAATAAGCAGAAGGACTTGAAGTTCTATGGTCACATCTGCAGAATGGCCAACCCTAGAATAACTGAAACACTACTTAGTATAATAAATATAAAAAATCCGGGCAAGTGTGAACTCTGAGAGTTCTGTACAAATTTAGTTACGTGTATAGATAGATCATTTATATGTTTTTATGAGTGAGTTCGCATCAAAAAATATATGACATAAATAGACGTATCTTTTGATTGCATCGATTTAGAAGCTTAAAAATTTTACACGGACAAGGGACTACAGACCTTAGTATTTAACATAAATTTGAACTTGATACCACTGTCTGTTTCCGAGAATAAAGCGTCTTGACAGACAGACGGATAACGACGTGACCTTATAAGGTTTTCGTTTTTACCTTTTGAGGTACAGAAGTCTGTAAAGGTAAAAATTACTTGGTTAGAAGAAATTAAGCAGGACTTAGAGAAATAAACGCCACAGAAGGTACTACCAGAGAACGCAAAGCCTTTGGTATCCTAGCTGCGACACAGAAAACTCTATCAAGACCTCTGGAAAACTGAGGACACAGGTATGCAAGAATCAAACCAGCGAATAAGGAAGCTGTCAGATCAATCTGCCAAGTTCAAATGCGCTCTCCAACTGAGCGTAACGAAAAAGGAAGAAATAAATAAATCACATCGTTGGTAAAATGAAAACCCATATCGCTGATTTGTGGACACAGAACAGTCGACTGGTTTGTTTATGGGTAGAGATAGACATCCTGTTCGGTTGGCTCTCGCTACTAATTGGGAGCAAGTGATGTGGCGCAGTGGTGAATCGCTTTCGACTTGACAACTGCTCGAATACCTGACAGTAATCCTGATTTAGATTTTCCATGATTTCCCTAAATCGCTTAAGGCAAATGCCGGGATGGTTCCTTTGAGAAGGACACAACCGGTTTAGCTTACCTGTCCTTCTCCAATAGTCTGAGGTTGTGCTCCCTCTTGAATAATCTTACTGTTGGCAGGACGCCAAACCTTAATCCCCTTTCTTCCTTCCTTTTGATGTTCAGAGAGCAATGACAGTTTTTGGAACATTGTTAGCTTCATGAAAGAATCGCTGCTAGAAGTAGCCACATGTGCTACTATTACTGGTATAGGGTGGAATAGAATAATAAAAACAAATTAATAAGTAATTCCAACGCTGTGTGGTACCAGGATCAGCAACTCAATACATTTGTAGTATATGAATTAAGGCTTCCGTCAGAGTTGCAAATAATATTTTTATTAGTGATTAGTTTCGAAGATTTTCTTTCGTTCTCAAACCATTACGTACATAATGGACAATATTACTAACAAAACATGAGATACAATATTTTCGAACATTTTGCGTGCACAGTTTACAGCAGTGCAATAACTCTTTTGTGACATACCTGCATCTCTAACGTTTCACTGTACATAATACATTTGTTTTTTCATCGGCTCAGTACAACAAATGTTATTTTACTGTATTACGATTGTGTTGATACATTCAAAATTGTCTTTAGTTGTTTACAAATCAAAATTTGACGGTGGTACATTACGGGTCCTTTTATTGCTGAGAAAAAGAGCATATGGACGGAAATCTTGATTGTTGTATTATAGATAAATACAAAAAGCTAAGTTATTGGCCAAGCTGGAGCGTATGTTTGTGACTTGCTTCCCCATTTCATTTATTTCTTACGTTTCAGTTAGCAACAAGCGGACCGCCCGGATATCCGCGCTTATTAGAACGCCGTTTCCGGGATTCATGGAGATGACCCTGGCCGATTAAGGGACTAGGGCTGGTGAGCCAGTCAGCCTGAATGTGACTTTTAGTTGCTTTTTCACATTCGACTAGGTGAGTACTGGGCTGGTACCCACGCCTCACTTCAGTTACACGATTCACAAACATACCGAAAACGTTCTCAATCTTTCACATGTATGTGAGTAGACGCAAACAGATGTGATGGACAGTTACCGTCCTAGGAAGAGGGGTGGCGACAGGAAGGGCGTCCAGCACTAACACTGCTAAATCCAGACTAACCCTAGATTACTAAACCCCTGTAAAATTTACAACTGCAGTAGGATATAAAAAAGGAGATTTTGTACTTTATTTAATATGTAACATACCATTGGAGATGTAATAACTGTAATTAACTAGTACATAACCTATAAATATGACTTCCTTTGAATTAAATGTGGAGTAGTAAACTACCTCCCCTGTAGTGTTCTAGGGTTAGCAGTCTCACCACATAATTGTGGAACAGACTATAGTGCTACTCTACAAATATCAATTCATGAAGCACAAAATCTACAACAACATTAACATCACTGAATGGCCTACGCCTATGCAGAGTCCTGTCACCAGTTTCATGTAAGATCTATACAACCGACCAGTCTATAAACGCACAATAAAATCGTTTGAAGAAATGGAAGGGAAAAATGATGCCGACTCTCGAAGACTAAGCTGTCTGCTACAGATCAAATGTACTCAAATCAAATCTCTGTAAAACTCAGGTATTGCGGACAGGACTCTGACATTCCGGAGTCACTGTCAACACATTAAGGAAAACTTAAGTGCGAGGAATAACATCGTCCCAAAAGTCACCAGCACAAAATCGTGCACTCAACTTCAAGTTCTGAGAATATCGTCTCTCGCACTATGTTCCTCTGCTGATACAATTCTGCGCACGCCAAATACACTCTAAGGAGAGGGGGAGGGCGGGAGGAAACAACGCACCACGAAGGAATTATCCTAAATCGGTAGACGTGATGTACGTGTTCAGACAAACAGATGCTTAAACAAGCAGTTATTCGGCTTCGCATCGACTGATGCAGTTGTTGGCAGCCCAGACACCTCTTCGGCCCGTAATCTCATTGACTAGAGTAGAATGGTCTTCAGTCATGACTCCCGATTCGAACTTTTGGCCACCGAAGACGTGTCTGGAAATGCCCCGGGGCAGTAGCGTCACACTAGCCTGACTGTCGTCCACCTTACGGGCCCGGCAGTCAGGAGAGACGGTCTGGGCTGCCATTTACTTTCATAACAGTTTCCGTTTAATTGTCACCCACGGCACCGTTATTACGCAGCGGTACGTCGACGACATTCTGCGCCCCGTTTTGTTGTCCAGGCTTACGTTTCTGCAAGATAATGCCTTTCCGCACACGGCGAGAGTTTCTCCTGCTTATCTTCGTGCTTGCCAAATCCTACCATGGCCAACAAGGTCGTCGGATCTCTTTCCAACTGAGAACATCTGGAGTATTAGGGCCACGGATAATTCCTTTGTGGTGCGTGTTTTCTTTGTTTCTGTCTGAGAATGCATGTCGACTTGGGATTTAATGAGACCGTGCGCGTAGCGTCTAGCTGCCTAAAACCAACACCAGTTCAACAAATTTAGCCTACTATTGTCATAGCTACACCCACAATCAGAAGGTAAGTTGAAACTGAGCCCGAAACGACGAAGCAATCTGACGATCACCGGCACCCAATGCATGGCTACCAAATACAGCCCCTCAAGCCAAACCCCAACAAAACTGAAGTATCTACATTCCATCTTAATAACAAAATGGCAAATGAAATTATGAACATAAAACTCGGAAACACCAACCTCAAACATAATTGGATCGCACTCTTTCTTACCGAAAACATCTGGAGAACACCACTGCAAAAATTGGAACACGGAATAACATCATTCAAAAACTTAGCGGTACTACTTGGGGAGCTAACGCAAAAACATTACGCACCTCATCTATCGCTTTAGTGTTCTCTGTGGCTGAGTACTGCGCTCCAGTTTGGATTAATAGCTGCCACACCAAACTTATTGACAGGCAATTAAATAACACAATGAGATTGATATCTGGAACCGTTAAATCAACGCCCACGTACTGACTACCGGTGCTACGTAATATCCTGCCTCCGGACCTGCGTAGAAAAGCGGCCCTACTGCACGAATTCAGAAAGATTGAGACAAAACCAGAGATACCAATTAGAGAAGAATTCTCACAACTGCGACACACTCGATTGAAATCAAGAAAGCCACCCATACGCACAGCTGAGCAGCTTCAAAATAATAACTATGACCACATGAAACAATGGAGACTAGATTGGAACCAAAAGACAAATGACCAACTACAGACCTGGTTTGAGAGCTATAACTGCAACATCTCTGGAATGGAACTAACACGGAAAACATGGTCCGCATTAAATCGAATACGTACTGGACATGGCAGGTGTGCGGATTCACTACACAAATGGGGAAGAGCGATGTCACCAAAATGCGACTGCGGTGCCCCTAGACAGACGATCCAACACATCCATGGTGAATGCTCCTTGCGAGCATATGCAGGGAACTGGTCCGACTTCCTGGAGGCATCCCCATCGGCGCTAGAATGGATCTCAAACCTCGATATAACCTTTTAACTGACCAATATAAACATAAATTATATTCATGATTGTTATAAGATTTTAATGTTTAACACTTGATGTATTAATGTTGCATGTATAGCCATACGCTAAATAAAAATAAATAAACAGCCCCGACTGAAGTCCCGGCTGTTTCATGCAAATGATCAACCCTTTAGACGAGCCACCTAAAGCGCAGTGATAAAATTGTATCAATCAGACTTTAATAACGCCCGAAGAACAGCTTGCTATTCTAGAGCGCTTAACCTCTTAAGAACCGTTGTAGCATGGTGCAATACGAACCTGAGAAAATGGGGACAAAAAGAGAGCTACTGCTGTCAGCATGATGCAACACGGGTCATCAATCTCTAATGATATGCCCAATGATAGGAAAAGCTGCACTATAGCTGACCTTATCATAGCAACTGGCAAAGCCATCCATGTGGCTGATTATTGGAAATATACAGTATGCTGGTAACCGGACACGTAAATTGACATCTGTACTCCTCAGTAACCTTACGACATTTTTCGAAAGTTACCACCGTTTTCCCTCCTCTCCTTTATAGTCACGAGTGGTGCGAATGAAGAAAGACTGACGATACACTTCCGCATCGACTGATTTCTGTGCTTTTTTTCACTTTGCGAGACGTATGTGGGAAACAGAATAGGTGTATGTTGCTCGACTCTGCTCGGAACGGACGCTCTTGGTATTTCAGGAGTAAATCTTTCCGTGATACACATCACCTCTCATGTAGAGTCTGCCGCTGTAGTTTGTTGATCACCACCGCAACGCTCTTGCGCCGACTGAACGATCACGTTGCGAATGATGCTGGTCTTCGTTGGATCTTCTCTAGCTCTCCCATTAATTAAAGCTGGAAATGGTCCCAATCTAATGGGAAAAATTCAAAAATTTGCCTTACATGAATTTTCTAAGCCACTTCTTTCGTGGTGGAATTACATTTCCTTAACGCTATTTTGTCGTAAGTCGACATGTTAAGAAACGTGGCTGTTGTACTTAAGGTTTATAATTTATATAAAAAACAGCTACCAGCCACACGTATGGTTTAAAAAGGTTTATTATCTTCAGACCATGACCGGTTTCGGATTTATCTTTACAAATCCATCTTCAGATGGCAGATTACAAGCGTTCTTAGTTGGACCTAGTTTTGTTTATGTTATTCATTTGCTGCACTGGGAAAGAAAAGAAATATTTTTGTTGTCATATCGGTAATGGTATTTTTACGAAAGATTTACTTCTTTTACAAGATCTAATTGCTCAGAGATGGTTTTTATAAACATTAGTAAACTTGCAGGTTAGTGTACTTACGAGCTGTGTAGTTCTGCCTGACGAAATATTCGTGCGTTTATGTTTTCGAACGCAAGCTTGATACACTTTTCAATATGCACTCACATAGTGCATATTGAAAAGTGTATCAAGCTTGCGTTCGAAAACATAAACGCACGAATATTTCGTCAGGCAGAACTACACAGCTCGTAAGTACACTAACCTGCAAGTTTACTAATGTTTATAAAAACCATCTCTGAGCAATTAGATCTTGTAAAAGAAGTAAATCTTTCGTAAAAATACCATTACTGATATGACAACAAAAATATTTCTTTTCTTTCCCAGTGCAGCAAATGAATAACATAAACAAAACTAGGTCCAACTAAGAACGCTTGTAATCTGCCATCTGAAGATGTATTTGTAAAGATAAATCCGAAACCGGTCATGGTCTGAAGATAATAAACTTTTTTAAACCATACATGTGGCTGGTAGCTGTTTTTTATATAAATTATAAACATTTCCTTAAGATTCTTCCGGTGAATCTCAGCATGGGAACTATATGCGGCAATCAAATAGTTTCCTTTTGAGGGTTCTGCTGCAGCGTTTATGCAACGTAGCGCAACTCCGATGCGGGTATACACGCTCCGATATGTATCTCGTGTCTCTCCAACGTGCGCGCGGTACATGCGGGAACGTGAACTATGGTGACGTTATTACCAAATGCGTCCAAATATGACCAACGTGCTGTTATCCATTTGTTGCCTGCTGAATGGCAGACACCGTAGACATCCATCGGAGAATGAAAAATGTGTATGGGGCAGCATGTCTGTCGATAAATCACCGTTGTGGACTGGTGTGCCAAGTTCTGCGCTGGTCGCGATTCGACACAAGAAGTCCCCACGTCACGAGTGTCGAACGCAGAAGTTACGCTAACGCAAGTGGGAGACACTGAGGCACCTGCCCTATATCCCTAATCTCGATTATCAACCCTTCGGTCGCTTAAAAAAAGGGTCTTGAACGGCAGACGATTCTCGCCGGACGACGATGTGCAGCTTGTAATTACAGACTTCTTCACACAGCAGCACATGGTGTCTTTTTTTTTAATGCGACTTAACTTCTGAGGTCATATCAGTCGCCTAGAACTTAGAACTAATTAAACCTAACTAACCTAAGGACATCATACACATCCATGCCCGAGGCAGGATTCGAACCTGCGACCGTAGCAGTCGCTCCGTTCCAGACCGTAGTGCCTAGAACCGCACGGCCACTCTGGCCGGCCCACGGTGTTTTACCAAACGCGTATCTTCGAACTGGTGCGTCGATTGGATGATTACTTCAGTGCTCACGATGATTTTGCCTGATTGGCTCACCGATATTGGACTGTACGACCTACGAACGGAAACCTTCTTAATCGGCCTCTCTGCTGTTCCTACAAGTAGTTTAATGCAATCATTCAACTGTAGGTCGCACCTAAGTATTTTTACAATTATTGCTATTTCCAGTTCTTCACCACCGATAGTCTAATGGGACAGTACTGGATTTATGAATTTCTTCAGCTGTGTGTAGGCGACGCACTACATCTACTAATATTCAGGTTGAACTACAAGTCCAGAAATCGTTAATCCTTCGCAGATCTTACAATATTCGCTACAGCTTTCTGGTGTTGCAACCTTCCTACTGACAGCAGGGTTTTTTACGACCAACCTGAAAGAATTTTTAACGCTATCGGATTGACCAGGCATGAGCAACCTTTGGTGACCAGCGGGCTTGAGTCACATTCTTACTTAAGTTCGCGGGCCACCTCATCACGACACGCTAGAACAGCGCTTCTAGCGCATAAAGTGAAATCCATAGCTTCCGTGACGTTAATGTTTGTGAAACAATGCACCGACATGAGTGGCAGCCCTTTCCCGAAACGAAACGCCAACAAATTATGTCCCCAGACACCCGTTTTTGAGAGTAAATTCATTTTACATTAATCCCATCTTCATATGTTTACATTTATTTACTTGCAGTGAACAATGCTTCTGTACTTACGGCGTTTTACAGTAGCTGTATTAAATATTTCCATTACTAAAGAGACAATGTTAGCAACACGTACATAAGTATAACATCTGAAAATACGATGCTGGGCATCTTGAAATGTCATCATGGAAAAATAACAGCCTACAAAAAAAAGCAACTGATTACAGCTCATTCTTTACAAATTACCTTCATGTTTCAACAGTTGCCGACGTCCACAACTGATGAGAATTAATTACTAACGTTAATACGAGGAAGAATAGAAAACAAAGTACGACAATGAATATGCAATCTGAGTGTAAATCGCAATTAGGAGTTCAAAAAATGGTTAAAATGGCTCTAAGCACTATGGGACTTAACATCTGAGGTCATCAGTCCCCTGGACTTACAACTGCTTAAACCTAACTAACCTAAGGACATCACACACATCCATGCCCGAGGCAGGATTCGAACCTGTGACCGTAGCAACAGCGCGGTTCCGGACTGAATCGCCTAGAACCGCTCGGCCACAGAGGCAATTAGGAGTAACTTCGCGATTTTTGGCCATATGCAAGTCATTAGTGGGTTTGAAATTTAGCGTGTTAATACCCACAAACACTAGTAGCAGACATTTACTTTAAATGCGAACATTTTAGGTTAGGCTTTACCGTGACTGTTATTGACATTAAGTGAAACAATAAGTTTACTGATACCAGTCACCGTTTTATTTATTTCCACGACGCGTTTCAAAGGTTTAAACCTGAGCACTATGCGACTTAACTTCTGAGGTCATTAGTCGCCTAGAACTTAGAACTAATTAAACCTAACTAACCTAAGGACATCACACACACCCATGCCCGAGGCAGGATTCGAACCTGCGACCGTAGCGGTCGCTCGGTTCCAGACTGTAGCTCCTAGAACCGCACGGCCACTCCGGCTGGCTACATTAGTTAGTATGACATTTGTGTGTCTGTTGTGCTACGATGTTTTGGAGGAACTTGTGGCACTGCCTGGTGGAGAAACATGACACTATTTCAGAACATGGTTTTGGATTTCTTCTGACCGAAAACTAAACTGATGTCTAATGGTAAACATAAAATAAGTAAATTAGAGTACCTCCAGTGGTCACAGGTTCCTTTCGCTGTCGTAGCACATCACATGTATACAGTCACATTTGTAAATAAATATGGCGTCTGGAATCTGCTGGGTGCAAGGTTCGCATAGCAGAAGAGAAGACATAATCGCAAAGTACAAAGAATATACATCGTAACAACATTATTATAGAATAATTGTTTAAAGCATTTGGAGGTGTTTGTTTTGAGGTGTCGAATATGTGTGTGTGTACTTCAGGTGGCATATAAATCCAATTTTGACAAGTTAAAACAGCTTAACATTCGTACTCGTTTATACAATGTTAAAATGGCTTAAACTTCATACTTGTTAATATCAATCAGGTGAAATGTTACAGACTTGACATATTGACTACAGCAGTAAAATCATACGTAGATGACACTTTTTGATTGCGATTAATAGATAGATGTGAGAGGCTGACCGATTCTCAAGTGATCCGTCGTCTGACGTCTGGAGGCTCGCGCAGCGTACATTGGCTTTCCTTACCCGACAGGCACCTGCTCAGATCACTTTCCAGATACTTTTATACCGAGATGTGATTCATTACCCCACAACGAAAACTAACGCACGGCCATAAGGTCTGCTATCTTTTTGGCACCAATGAGAAATCGTAACTGGGATATTGGAAGTAACTTAACGACCGTCACTCTGCAACTCAGGTGCAAGCAGTTCTTTTCCAATTTTCTATGGAGCGCCTTTCATGACCCGCCTTCCAGCTGGAACGTCGAAGCCATGAGATGCTGATGCTTATTTTACCGTCACGATGACCTTAACGCTCTACAGACGGGATGTCCATTAAAATTTCGAGAAGATACGTTTGGATGTTCCGCCAATTGAAGGCGCTAGTGTCTCCTGAAATTCCGGTACCGCGTGAGGACACAAGTGGTGATGGCATGTCGATCTTTTGTTTCCCTCTCCTGTCTAAGGGCGGAAACAAATAGAGCAGGAGGAAAAAGAAGAAGGGGTAGCGTCTTTGACTATTAATCAAAAAGTCCTCGGGCCCGGGTTCAAAACCCGCCGCTGCTTACAATTTGATTAATAATCAGCATTGGCTGCCGAAGACTTCCGGCGTAATAAGTAGTAGTTCAGGGCGCTCTCTTGTCTTTGGGGTGGGAAACTGCCCTTAAAGGCAGAAGAATCTGCTATGATCAACGGCATGAGGACGGATGCAGAAGGCAATAGAAACCACTGAATTAAAGATACATAACGTCTAACCACAGGACATGTGGCCTGTAATTGAAAACGTATCATTATGATCTCTCCATTGGCAAAAGATTCCGAAATATTGCCCCATTCGGATCTCTGGGAGGGGACTGCCAAGGGGGAGGTAACCATGAGAAAAAGATTGAATCAACGAAAGGGTAACATTCTACGAGTGTGGGCGTGAAATGTCACAAGATTGAAAATGGTAGGGAAGTTAGAAAATCTGAAAACGGAAATACAAAGGTTCAGTCTATATGTAGTGGGGGTCAGTGAAGTGAAATGGAAAGAAGGGCTTGGGACAGGGAATGAGAAAGATGAAAGACTAACTGAGTTCTGTAATAAATTTCAGCTCGTAATAGTGAATACTCTGTTCAAGAGAGTTATACTTGGCAAAGGCCTAGTGATACGAGTATATTTCTGTTACATTAAATCATGGTCACACAGAGATTCCAAAATGAGATACTGGATTGTAAGACGCACCCAGGAGCAGGTATTGACCCAGATCACAATGTAGTAGTGATGAAGAGTAGGCTGAAGTTCAAGTGATTAGTCAGGACGAATCAGTACACAAAGAAGTGGGATACGGAAGTACTAGGAAATGACGAGATACGCGTGAAGTTCTCTAAGGCTGTAGATACAGAAATAAGGAATAGCTCAGTAGATAGTAGAGTTGAAGAGGAGTGGACATCTCTATAAAGGGCAATCACAGAAATCGGAAAAAAGAGGTACAAAGAAGGTAACTGCGAAGAAACCATGGGAACGGAAGAAATATTTCAATTGATCGATGAAAGAAGGAAGTACAAAAGTGTTCAGGGAAATTCGGGAATACAAAAATACACGTCGCTGATGACTGATATAAATAATAAGTGCAGGGAAGCTAAGACGTTACGGCTGTGTGGAAAATGTGAAGAAATCGAAAAAGAAATGATTCTCGGAAGGACTGACTCAGCATATAGGAAAGTAAAAAAAAAATCGGTGAAATTAAAAGCAGGGGTGGTAACATTAAGAGTTCAACGGGAATTCCACTGTTAAATTCAGAGGAGAGAGCGGATAGGTGGACAGAGTTCATTGAGGACCTCTATTGAGCGGGGACATTTGTGTGATGTGGTGGAAGAAGAATGAGAAATCGATTTAAAAGAGATAGGGGATCCACTACTAGAAGGAGAATTTCAGAGAGCTATGGAGGACTTAAGAAATTTTCAAATGTGTGTTAATTTCTAAGGGACCATACTGCTGAGGTCATCGGTATCTAGGCTTACACGCTACTTAAACTAACTTGTGCTAAGAACAACTCACACATCCGTGCTGCAGGGAGAACTCGAACCTCTGGCGGGAGGGGCCGAGCAATCCGCGACACGGAGCCTCAAACCACGCGGCCACTTAACGCGTCGAGGACTTAAGATCAAATAAGGCAGAAGGGATAGAACATCCCATCAGAGTTTCTAAAATCGTTGGGGGAAATGCCAAAAAAAATGACTATTCGCATTGGTGCGTAGAATGTGTGAATCTGGCGACATACCATCTGACTTTCGGGAAAATATCATCCACAAAATTCCGAAGACCTGCAAGAGCCGACAAGTGCGCACGATCAGCTTAACAGCTCATGCATCCAAGTTGCTGACAAGAATAATATACAGAAGAGTGAAAAAGAAAATTGAGGATGTGTTAGACGACGACTACTTTGGCTTTAGGGATGGTAAAGGTACCAGACAGGTAATTCTGACGTTGAGGTTGATAACGGAGGTAAGACTAAAGAAAAATCAAGACGTGTTCATTGTATTTGTCGACCTGCAAAAAGCGTTCGAAATGTAAAATGGTACAAGATGTTTAAAATTCTGAGAAAAATAGGGGTAAGCTACAGGGAGAGAAGAGTAATATACAATATGTACAAGAGCTGAGACGGAATAATAAGAGTGGACGACCAAAACGAAGTGCTCGGATTAAAAAGGGTGTAAGGTGGAAATGTAGACTTTCGCCTCTACTGTTCAATCTGTACATCGAAGAAGCAATGACGGAAATGAAAGAAAGGTTCAAGAGGAGAATTAAAATTTAAGCTGAAAGGATATCGATGATGCGATTCACTGATTACATTGATACCCTAAGTGGAAGTGAAAAGAATTACATGATCTGCTGAATCGAATGAACAGTCTAATGAGTACGGAATGTGGACTGAGAGCAAATCGAAGAAAGACGAAAGCAGAAGTAGCAGAAACGAGAACAGTGAGAAACTTAACATAAGGATTGATGTTAACGAAGTAGATGAAGTTAATGAATTCCACTACCTAGGCAGCAAAATAAACAATGGCAGACGGAACAATGCGGACATCAAAAGCAGACTAGCACTGGCAAAAAAGCATTCCTGGCCAAGAGAAGTCTACTAGTATCAAACACAGGCATTAATTTGAGGAAGAAATTTCTGAGAATATACGTTGGAGCACAGCATTGTATGATAGTGAAAAACGGACTGTGGGAAAACAGGAACAGAAGAGAATCGAAGCATTTGAGATGTGGTGCTACATGCGAATGTTGAAAATTAGGTGTACTGGTAAGGTGAGGAATAAGGTGGTTCTGCGCAGAATCGGAGAGTAAAGGGATATGGGAAAAACACTGGCAAGGAGAAGAGACAGGATGATAGGACATCTGTTAGGACATCAGGGAATGACCTCCTTGAAACTAGAGAGGGAAAAAACTGTAAAGGGAGTCGGAGATTCGAATACATCCAACAAATAATTGAGGATGTAGGTTGCAAGTACTACTCTGAGATGAAGAGATTGGCACAGGAGAAGAATTAGTGGCAGGCCGCATCAAACCATTCAGATGACTGATGACTCAAAAGTCCTGTATTCAGTCACAAATCTAGTCACCATGGGAGACAGGGGAAGCACAGAGACAGCCTGAAATTCAACTGGAGGTGAGGGTAACGCAGGAGAACCTGAATTATCCGGCCGCGTGACAATTACAAGGTCCTTCAGTCCCAGTGTCGGGGCAGTGGTTCATCGGAACCCCTTTCGCTCAATATTTTGTAGCCGTGGACCAAACCGGGATGGGGAGCGCCCTGAAGTGTGGACGCGGCCGCGTGCGCCTCGCCTGGTGAAGGATGCAGCGGCCGGTGGGCGTCACGGCCGGCTGCGGCCGCCTGTATGGCATTCTTGCCGGCCCCTCCCGGCTCAGCGCTGACGTCATATCCGGCACTGCATGAGGCCCACACACGCACCGCGCCGAGCCGCGCCGCGCGCCTGCCGCCCCGCACTTGCTGCCACGCGCTCGCCTTCCAGGGCTCACTAGCCAGGTCCGCCGCGAGACTCCCCCGCTAGCGACAGTCAGCAACGGGCACCGAGTTATGTAGGTTGGGGTACTGTAGGATTAGGGAAACAGCTCAACAATTGTTCACTTCATGTGTGGAAACAAGGGAGCAGGAGGTAGTCCCCAGCTTCACTCTGACTTGGATCGTGTAAGGTCGGGGGTGCCACAGGGTTCTATTCTAGATTCGTTGCTTTTATTGGAGTACAGGATGAAACTTAACTCCGCCGACAAAATCCGGAGGTTGTTCAGAGACATTTTCTGAATAATTTGGTACAAGGTGCTCTGCTCTTCTCTCACGTCGCGAGACATATGTGAGAGACACAGCCGGCAGGAGTTGCCGAGCGGTTCTAGGCGCTAAAGTCTGAATCGCGCGACCGCTACGGTCGCAGGTTCGAATC
Source organism: Schistocerca cancellata (assembly GCF_023864275.1). NCBI lineage: Eukaryota > Metazoa > Arthropoda > Insecta > Orthoptera > Acrididae > Schistocerca > Schistocerca cancellata. The sequence continues at coordinate 541,773,061 of NC_064628.1, read as the reverse complement.
CTGCCTCGGGCATGGATGTGTGTGATGTCCTTAGCTTAGTTAGGTTTAAGTAGTTCTAAGTTCTAGGGGACTGATGACCTCAGAAGTTAAGTCCCATAGTGCTCAGAGCCATTTGATTTTGTGAGAGACACAATGTTGCACGACTTTTCGTGAAACGCTCGCTCTTGTAATTTTCACCTCTTCGTGATATTCAGCACTGCTGCAGTTTGTTGAGCATCACCGTAACGCTCTCGCACGGACTAAACCATCTGTTACGAACGGTGCTGCTCTTCGTTGGACCTTCCCTGTCTCTCTCATTCATCAAACCTGCAAAAGATCCTACTCGGTTGAGAAATAGTGAAGAATCGGTTTGACAAGTATTTTGCTAGCCACTTCTTTCGGGGCTAAATGACATTTTCTTAATATTCTTCCAGGGAATCTGAGCTTGACAACTATAACGAGCGATCAAGAAGTTTCCTTTGAGGACTTTGCTGCACCATATATGCAACGTAGCGCGCCCCCCATTGCGGTCATATAAGCACCGACAGGTTGGCAAGTGATTAGTACGGCATTCGTGACTTTCTGACGGTACAAAGAAATGGCATTTTGTTCGATTTCTTATCCCCATTTATCGTTGTATCTTTATTCCAGTGAAAACATCCGCACAACAGTACAAATGTAAAAGGTATGCACTATCTCTCTCGTTTGGAAAAAAAGTTGTTCCATTCTCTCACGATACTTGATTGTGACAGCAAAAATGCCCTTACTACTCTTCGGCCGCATTCAGCTCTGCTCGGTTACGTACCGGGTTTATTTTAACAGAGAGAAAGAGAAACGAACACTTTAATCTTTCTGATTTCTCTTATTTTATTGCAATAACTATTTTTTCTTATGTAGCTAGGTAGGTACCAACATAATGTTTTCACATTCGCAGACGAACGTTGAAGATTGAAATTTCGTGAAAAAATGTCGCTGCAACGAAAAACACCATTGTTTTAACGACTGGCATCCGAAATCGTTTATTATACCCGTGACACTCTCTCCATGTTTCACCATAATACAAAACGAGCTGCAATTTATTGAACTTTTTCGAAGATCTCCGTCAGTTCTGTTTTAGAGGATCCCATACCTCGCAGCAACACTCCAGAAAAGGGCGGACAAGGGTAATGTATGCAGTCTCTTTAGTTGATCTTTTGTATCTTATAAGCTAATAAAACTCAGCCTTCGGTTCGCCTTCCCTACAATTTCTATGTGGTGGTTCCAGTTTAAATTATTCGTAAGTGGTTTATCGCTTAGCCGAAATTTAACGGGTCCCTTTTAACACTCATGTGGACGACCTAACGCTTTTCATTATTTAGAGCCAAATTGCCACTTTCGCACCGTACAGACGTCTTGACTAAATAATTTTGCTATTGGTTTTGATCGCCTGAAGACTTTACGAGAAGGTAAATGACAGCACCATCTGTACACAATGTAAGAGGGCTGCTAAGGATGTCTCCTAAGTCGTTTATATAGATCAGGAACAGAAGGGGACCTGTAACACCTCCCAAGGGAGCACCAGGTACCACTTCTGAATTACTCTATGAGTTTCCGACGTTTACTACGAAATGTGATCTTTCTGACAGGAAATCACGAATCCAATCGCACAAATGAGATGATAACCACGCAGTTTGATTAGAAGCTAAGTTCCGCATGGGTCCCCATGTTAGCACTGATTCGTCAAGAACGCTAACGTCTGTGAGTGACGAAGCCAGCGGACAAATTGGACAATCAGTATCAGAACTCTATTCGCAGGCCACCAGCCACCACAACAGTTGGGGTAATTCTCTACCGAACGCACGTTAATGGTCGGCCTGCTATTGTGTCGTCAGAGGGCCCTGCGATCCGATAGCTATCATCGATCACATCCTAAAGCAACCCGACACTCCGCCAAAAGGACGCAGCGCGTGTTCTTGTGGTTCTCGATCCCGTCCGCCCGGTTTCGATTCGCGGCCGGGTCGGTGATTTTCTTCTCTCGGGGCTGGGTGTGTATTTTGTCCTCATCATTATTTCATCATAGACGCGCAAGTCTCCGAAGTGACGTCAACTAAAAAGACTTGCACCAGGTGGCCGAATTACCCAGAAGAGGGGTCCCGGCCACACATACCACACGCACATTTCTTTTCAACGGTTACGATGCTCTTTGAATCTTTTATAGAGGGATGGACAAAAACATGGAAACACTGTGAGAAAGGCATGCTTGAAAACCAACAAAGATGGTAGCAAAGACTGCACGTTGCACTGTTGTCTTTAACCACGAATTTTACCGGCGCATATCCTCATTACATGGCAGGTGTCAGTCATGGTCAGAACAGTGTTCTGTGTAGTTTTATTTTATTTCATTTACACGTCAAGTTCCCTAGGACCAAATTGAGGTGCAAATCTCCAAGGTCATGGAACATGTCAGTACATGAAATCACAACATAAAAGTAATAACATATAAAATAAAATGTTTATAAACCCAAAAAAGTCAAGCCATAAGTTTAAGTAAACGCAATCAACAATACAACAAAAATCAACTGGGAACTCCTCGACAGAACGGGAGTGACCCATGAGGAAACTATTCAGTTTCGATTTGAAAGCTCGTGGATTACTGCCAAGATTTTTGAATTCTAGTGGTAGCTTACTGAAAATGGATGCAGCAGTATACTGCACACGTTTCTGCGCAATAGTTAAGGAAATCCGATCAAAATGCAGGTTTGATTTCTGCCGAGTATTAACTGGGTGAAAGCTGCTTATTCTTGGGAGTAAGCTAATATTGTTAACAAGAAATGACACTAAGGAATATATGTATTGAGAGACCAATGTCAAAATACCCAGACTCGTGAACAGGGTCGACAAGAGGTTCGTGAACTTACACCACTTGTTGCCCGAAACGCCCGTTTCTGACCCAAAGATATCCTTTTAGAATGGGGAGAGCTACCCCAAAATATAATATCATACGACATAAGCGAATGAAAATATGCAAAGTAGGCTAATTTTCATGTTGAACGACCACTCACTTCAGATACGATTCGAATAGTAAACATGACAGCATTAAGTCTTTGAACAAGATACTGAACGTGGGCTTTCCACGACGGGTTACTATCTATCTAAACACCTAGAAATTTGAACTGTTCCGTTTCACTAATCATATGCCCATTCTGTGAAATTAAAACGTCAGGTTTTGTTGAATTGTGTGTTAGAAACTGTAAAAATTAAGTGTTACTGTGATTTAGGGTTAGTTTATTTTCTACAAGCCATGAACTTATGTGATGAACTGCACTATTTGGAAGCGAGCCAATGTTGCACACAACATCCTTTACTACCAAGCTAGTGTCATCAGCAAACAGAAATATTTTGGAGTTACCCGTAACAGTAGAGGGCATATCATTTATATAAATAAGGAACAGGAGTGGCCCCAACATTGATCCCTGGGGCACCCCCACTTGATCGTACCCGACTCAGACCCCACATCACAGTCATTCTTAACACTGTGAATAATGACCTTTTGCTATCTGTTGCTAAAGTAAGAGGTGAATCAGTTGTGAGCTACTCCCCGTATTCTGTAATGGTTCAACTTCTGGAGCAATATTTTGTGATCAACACAATCAAACGCCTTAGTTAAATCAAAAAAATGTGCCTAGCGTAAGAAACCTTGTGTTTAACCCATCCAGTACCTCACACAGAAAAGAGAATACAGCATTTTTAGTTGTTAAACGACTTCTAAAGCCAAACTGTACATTTGATAGCAAATCGTGTGATATAAAATTATCAATTATACTTGCAGCCTTTTCAGTAACTTTAGCAAACACTGATGTCATAGAAATAGGTCTAAAATTGTCTGCATTATTCCTTTCAACCTTTTAATAAACCGGCTTTTCTACTGAGTAAGTACTTTAATCATTCAGGAAACTGACCATTCCTAAAGGAAAAATTACAAATATGGCTAAATACAGGGTGCAGCATGGGACTTAAATATTCTGCTAGGCACTCCATCATATCCATGAGAGACCTTAGTCTTCAGTGATTTAATTATTGACTCAATCTCCCCCTTGTCTGTATCATAGAAGAGTATTTCAGACATCAATCTCGGAAAGGCATTTTCCAAGAGAGTTACAGGATTCCCTGTAGATACTAAAGTTTCATTTAATTCACCAACAATGCTCAAAAAATCATTGTTAAATACTGTACGTATTTCTGATTGATCAGTAACAGAAATATTTGTACTACGAGCTGACTTTATATCGTCGACCTTGTGCTGCTGACCAGACATTTCCTTCACAACTGACAATATGGTTTTAATTCTATCCTGTGAATTAGCTATTATATTCGCATACCACATGCTCTTTGCCTCCCGAATAACATTTTTAAGCACCTTACAGTATTGTTTGTAATGGGCTACTGTAGCTTGATTGTGACTAAACTTGATTGTGAGTACTTTTAACATTTTGATATAATTCCCGCTTTGTTCTACATGATATCCTTATCCCGCTAGACAGCCTCCCGGGCTGCCTTTTATTGCTAGTACCCCGTTTAGAATATTCTAATGGAAAGCAACTCTCAAAGAGCATGAGAAATATGTCAAGGAAAGCATTATATTTGTAAACTATGTTATCGGCACCATAAATATCCTGACACTCTTGTTCCTTGACAAGGTTTAAAAAACTCTCTATTGCAATTGGATTGACTTCCCAAGATAGTTTGTGATTATATGGGACATTTGTTTGAGTACGAAAGCCTTTTAGTGGTAAAATTCGTGCATAATGGTCTGAAAGGCTCTTCACCCTGTTCCTGACGGAATGCCCATCTAGTAATGAAGAATGAATAAAAATATTGTCTATGGCTCTGCTGCTGATCCCCTGCACCCTAGTTGGAAAAAACACAGTCTACATCAGATCATATGAATTTAGGAGATCTACCAACATACGTGAGTGCTTATGTCGGAGCTCATTGCATACGAACGTGGGCAAACTGTTGGTGCTCGTGTCGAGGGTGCTCTTTAACCAAGATACCCAAACAGTACGGTATTTCAATAGGCGCTGTATCGATGATTTATACCGCATAAAGGATATGAGGAAAAACATTATCCGCTAAGTCACAGCGCGGACGAAACTGTGTGTTTTGTGATTGTGACAGAATGTTATTGAAGAGGATTATGTCTAAAAATAAGAGGACGCCAGCTGCAAAAGTCACTGCACAGCTGAATGTCGTATTCACGAGGCCTTCCAGCACTAAAACAACACGAAACTTTCATAAGAAAGGAACTGCATGGCGGTATGAAATTCCAAAACCACTCATCACTGATGCAAGTGCCCGCAACAGGAAAACTTGGTGCCGAAGCCATAAAATCTGGACTGTGTATCAATGAAATAAATCATTTGGTCGGATGAGTCATATTTTACACTATTTTCCACTTCTGGCCGAGTTTACGTCTGAAGAGACAAATATGACGGGAGTTCGGTGATGATTTCGGCAGCCATAATTTGGTATTCCGTGGGCCCCATGGTTATTCAGCGACGTCGTGCTACTACCAAGACTGCTGTGACCATTTTGGCTGATCAGATCCATCCCCTGGTACAATGTTTGTTTCCCAATGGTGATGCTGGATGCCGTGACGACGGGGTCCCTGTTCACACAGCTCGCATCATCCGTAATGGGTTTTCTGAGCACGAGGATAAATTGAAGTATCTTCACTGGCTACCACAGTCACCAAATATCACTATTATTGAGCATTTTTGGTACACTTTGGTGAGTAGGATGCGTGATAACTATCCACCTCTATCTTCGTTACCAGAACTTGACGCAGTTTTGGTGGATGAAAGGTATCAGGGTCCCTGAAAATCATGCAGGACTTGTATTTATCCAGTCGGAGATGACTGGAAGCTGCTTTTGATGACAACTGTTTTCGTACACTGTATTAGGAATTGTAATACGTTATTTTTTCGGGTTTTCTATAATTTTTTCATGAATCCACACACATACAGGGTGAAAATTATTGGACTATATGAAAAAAAAACGTAAATTAGTTACAAACTACAGCGTGCACATACTTTATTCAACATGTTGTAATATTGTAACTTTAATTTTCTTAGCTGGTGTGTAATATTGTAACTTTAATTTGGTATGCTGAAATCGGTGCTAATTGACAATGAAAGTGGGTTAAAAGCCGTGATCTGTCTGGGGACGTTAACCGTGGATTACTGGGCAACTGTTTCATCAGATATTTAGTCTAGGTTTACCAAGCAGACTAACATTAATGATAATCTTTTAATAGTCATACAAAACCGGTAAAATATATATATAAAAAGGAGAATTTAAATAAAAAGAAAGAAATCAATTTATATTTGGAAATTTATTTTAAGATTGTTCATTGAAATTTCAGCATATTATACGTGAGTTATAACTGAGCTGGTGCCTTATTTACGATTGAAAAGAATGTGACATTGTAATCTTACGGAACACATAAAATATGGAGCCAAGATTTGGAAAACTGCATACAACACTCCATTCATAAAATAACACACGAAGAACATTGAAACATAAGCAAGAAGAAATTAACCACAACCAACAGATTCAGTTTTTACCCAAAGAAATTACGTTCATACCACAATCCTGTCCGTCATGTAATTACCACACACTGGTATACTAAATTCATATTAACTCTTTGTGAAGTCTTCGCAAAAAGAATAACTGAGGGCTACTTTGATGATTACACCACATGCTCCACGTGGTCAACTTGGTTTACACAAAGCGTACAACTCCACAATAATTTTGATAATTAAAATACATTAGATCGAAAAACAATTGACAAAAGAAAAACCTTGAACTGGTTACTAACGTCTTACTATTAACCTGATGGGTCAAACAGTTATATAAGCACGTGGTACTGATCTCGCAAAGTACACCCCACGTGGGTTGAACATAAAGAAAAGCATAAAGAAAAGTTGCTATATTAAAAAAATATTCTCTAGACGAGACGTTATAATCTCACGCACATTCGGATTTAAGATTGATGAACTTAGTTAGAGTTACTGATCAACACGTGGTTCCACTTTACTCACAAAGTAGTAACAAAGCAACTACCGAAAAATAATCTGAACTTCACACGATAATTACACTGCGCTGCAATTTAAGATAACATCGGATATTTTAGACCTAAACCCGGAACAAAAGTGATTAAATTTTCAGTTAGGCTGAACTTAAGAAATCCATTGTCCTACGGACTTAACAGACACGCGCTTAGCCGGAGATCTTACCACTTCAGACGCTCGCCACGGCCACCCTGCAACTGCACTACTGCCGAGCGTGCTTCCCGAGGGTGGCTCACAAAGACCAACGGAAGTGGCCAGAGGGGCAGCTTCCTATACCAACATGACAACGGACGGACAGGACCATACTAAGGATAGAAACCTCTTTGCTTTTAGGAAGCGTAGCTACCTGTTCCGACGTTGGTCCTACTGTTCTCTAGCAGACAGCCTTGTCTGCTACCCTCAAGCATGCAACTAGAAATACATATGCTCATTCATCCTCTCACACAAAAGGGAAGGGGGATGACAGTATCTTATCATATACAGTATATAAAAGAAAGCGGATGTAGGTTCCGTATGAGACTGTGTGACATGAATTACATATAAGAATTACATATAAACTGTGCTTTAAAGTGTAGTAGTGTGACAGATCGTTCTTGTTTATGTGTAAAAGTAACACGTTCCACTGCTCAGTCTCCTCCCAGATAGTCAGAACCGCCACAGTACATTTAGAAGAGGAATTTATTCCATAAATGGCAACAGATTTAAGAAATTAAACATGAAAGGAATCCAACAGAGACCTTTCATAACCCCAACGCTCCGGGAAAAGACTGTGCAGGGAATTTTCTGGCCATGCTAGGACATTCCCAAGCAGGCTTGTCACACCCTACTTAAACCAAAAGTGTAAAAGAAAAGGCAAAAGGACACCAGCTACTTGCTAAAACACAATAATTTCAACACATCTTTAGAATCTACCAATTTCAAACAGAAAAAAAGAACACAATCTGTGACACCTATTTAAAAGGTAGTGTAGACCTAATTCGGTCAGCAAGCAAAAACAATGGTTCCTGTGTCATTAATATGAAAACAATTTCTGGTTGTTACCCTTATGGAGTTCACCAGTATTTGCTCATTGCAAGAGCCAACTGATCACAGGAAAATTTATGACTGTTTATTAACAAGCAAAATTTATGAAAATAGCAAAGGTGCCACAGCAGTTAAAAAAAGAACATCAAATAACATCGGTATTAAAAAGCAGAACATAACAATGCACAATCTGCAAAAGCAACAAAATGATAAGAGAAAAAACAAAAACATGTTTTACAAAGTGGTTATCGCAAAAAAATTCTATATCGTATAAAACTAATAATTTGTAGAATTAAAATAACTATGTGGCACTCATTTAATCACTCTACTATATTTCAGTTAGCTAGCAAACAATGAGCACTGTGTCATTATACTGAAACTACAATAATTATGTGATTGTTACCCTTAAGGGGTTCCTCACAGTAAATATGCCCCATGCAAAGGCTAATCGATCACAGTTCAATGAGAATAAAAAACTATCTGACTGATAAAAGAAGCAATGCCACAGCAATGAATTTACGAAACAAAATATCACAAATCTAATACATCACACAAAAACAAACATTGATAAATAAAACAGTACAATAGTCAACATCTAAAACAAAAAAAAACCTATAAATAAAACACCTGCAAAATACAAGAGTTAAAGTCTAAAAAAGATAAATAGAACACCTGCAAAATACAAGAGTCAGTCTAATAAACACCAATAAATCGAACTCCTGCAAAACACACGAGTCAGAGTTTCTCTGACAGAAACACACATATATGCACTGGACTAAGAACCGTATAATCACTGTTCACTGACACACTCAGTACTTCCACTGTTCCGAGGCACAATATAGGGGAAAGAGGGGGGGTTCGTCGCCGCAGCTGTCAGTAGGGATTTTTTTTGTCCATCTGTTGCGTGCGATCCCGCCGTCTCTGCCCTCTCATGAAGTTTCTCCCGTGTCACGTCATCTCGATTTGGTTCCATGTTTGTGTTGTTAAATTCGTGCGGTATCCTCGTTTGACACGCCAGGTTGATATTCCTGGGCAAGGATGACACTTAATGGCTCTTCTTTTGTGCCACCCTTAGCGACCAGAGAACATCGAACCATGATTTACTGTCGCTTGACAGTGGGCATCCGTCAGGAGATGTTGATAGGCGTCATTGAAGTCTGCCAGTTACTCTGGACAGTAAGTGTCAAAAGGCTCCACGCCCTTTGTGTTGTTACATTCTTGGGTTATCCTCAATTGGCTCGCCAGTTTGATATTCCTGGGCAAGGATGACACTTAATGGCTCTTCTTTTGTGCCACCCTTAGCGACCAGAGAACATCGAACCATGATTTACTGTCGCTTGACAGTAGGCATCCATCAGGAAATGTCGATAGGCGTCGTTGACGTCTGCAAGTTTCTCTGGGCAGTACCTGTCAAAAGGCTCCACGCCCCTTGTGTTGTTTCACCGCGGCCGTCTCGTCACGGTCGCGTGCGTGTGGTGCGTTGCCAGCAGATGGATTTCCGCGTGGTGGACCGCTCGCCCATCTCAGGTCATCGCCACGAGGAAGGGTCGCCCGAGGCGGCCGCCCATTAGCTCCAGGTACAAGGGAAAGTGTTTGCCGCGTACCTTCTTTTGTTGTCGGCCGCGCTCCCAAAGTGGCCTGGCTGACAGCGTGTCCTGCTGGGAAACCCGCCAGTTTACAACTAGTCCGGCTGCTCCCGCTGTCTCTTAAGAGTTTTGCCGATTCGCTTTCACGTTCTCAACTGCATTCACAGAAATTTTTCATCATCCTTATGTGATTACACAATGTCATACATAATACCACTTAGTATTGTCTTTCACAATTTTTTAGAACAAAGTGAGACTTAATTTTTTTTTAAATAAAAAATTAGATGAATCGACAATATAAAATAAAGTTTAAATGACTTGACAATGTAAAAAAAATAAAAGTGAAATGACTTTACAATGTAAAAAAAAATAAAAGTTAAATAAACTGACAATATAATATTTAAATCCACATCACTAATGTGGTCACTTACGTTTTAATAAATCAAATGCTACTTATTAATTCACTAAAATGAATAGGATTATGCCTTGTGCAAGTATAGGTCAGGACAGCATAGGGTTCACATGTTATTTACACACACATACATGCACATCTGTTGTCTATTCTACAAACTAACTACCCATAAACATGCATTACTCAATATTCTACTTCTATCCACTACTAGTTAACCCAATAAGCTACTTCAATGCTATTTCAACACTGTGTATATACCACTACAACATTGTTCTAATTCGTCCTCTTCTTTACGCTCGCGGCATACGTCTTGTCACATGATAAATATGGAGAACTTTCCTTAAACATACACATTAAAAAGAACAATGGTTATTTACACGCCAAAACATTTATACCAGTTCGCACACCTGAAAAGAGACTCGCAATTATACATTTATCATACTCATATATTCACACATAAAACAGTAAGAAAATTTCACCTAAAATTACGTTATCACAACAATTAATCACGCAGATGACTCTGAGAAGGTTAAAAATATTTGCATTATACAGGTTATATTACATTTTCTTACCCATTTTGCTGCGATTTCGTTCCTTCTTTACGTTACCTTTCGCTTCCAAATCAGTTATTTCGCCTGTGGTGGTTATTCTGGATTCATTTCTCATGAATGGCAAAATTGTGGTCACCTCTATTCTGTAAAACAGTATCATCTTAACATATTGAACTTACAACAGACACAAAAGATCCGAATCCTCCTGTAGTTTAAATGACAAATGTTTTGCTTTATCCTTATTACCTTAAACCAAGCTTTCCTTCGTTCCCATAATCAAAATTATTTAATCATCCTCTACCTTCAAGAGGGAAATTTCCTCAGTACAAATCATATAGGCTGCAGTGCATCCCGCACCAGCGAAAACAGTAAGCTGTAATGCTCACAGCATCAGCAAAACACATAAACGTCGCTTTTCTAGGACAAGTATTAATGCAGAATAATTTTTTAGGCTTTGGCTCAACATCAATCAAGACTACAAAAAGGATCCATATTTCCGGTCCATTCTCCATTTGCTGAAAAGCTGCTCGTATTTGACTACCACAATAATGTTTCAGAGCCACGTAAATTACACAAACCACAATTCTTCTTTCACCTTGAAGGGAATCAATATACTTACGAAATCCACAGACAGCACTTTACATACTCAGCTATAAAGAACAAAAAAGACATATATCATCAATATTAACATATCATCGCATATTGGAAGCCAATGGTTCAACAATCGTATTATCGCATCCTGTTTTCAAGATTCCAAACTTACTCATTCCTTTCTCAGAGTTCTCCTATCTTAAAATATTCATACAGCACGCATACTATAGTAAGAGATCCTCATTTATACTGACAGATATAGAATAGTAATAGATAGATAGTAGCACTGAAAGCAGAAAATCGGAAACAAGGCTACTAACAGCTGGGGACCTGGGTTTGCCAGACCCATAATACCCACAGATCGGATATTCCCCTGAGTTTATGCACTAATTCAGCAACGATCTTGCTTTCCTCAGGAGCGACTCTTTTCAATTTACACACAAAAAAAACATAAACAGCATTTTACTCGTTCACAAAGAAACCTTTTATCTTCACGTTTGAATCAAACTAAATCCTAATTGCACAAGGAAATAAAAATAACTAAAAACGTCACTTCAATCAATCACGTAGAAACAGCTTTATCATTATTTTTACTAACATATTATTCAAAATGCATACGTCACAAATTTAAACTAATCAATTCTTTCTCCTCACCGTCCTCTCTACTTCTCACTGTCCTTTCTACTCATTTGCCATGTCGCTCATTTGTTCCGATTGGGCGCCTTCTGCGCTGATCGTTTGTCATTGCCGGTTTCGTTCATTTCCATTTGCTGGATTATGTCTAGGGTTAGCCGGCCGAATTTCAACATCATGAGGTGCTCCGCCTATAGTCCTATTCCCACCGTGTTCACCGTAGTATCGATTCTGGTTGCCGTAACTGTTCCGTTCACGATTCTGTCTACGTCCTCGATCATTTCTGTTGTTCCACCTGTGTTCGCGACTGTCACCCCAGTTTCTATACGGCCGGTCCCGATTATTGTTCCGTTCGCGTCGCGACGACCAGTCACGCCGTTGATTAGTAATACGGCCACGACTGCGGTCGCGCTGCTGTGCCCCGTAATAACTTTGTGCCTGATTAGGCGGGCATTCTCCTGTATTATATTCCAACTCTTGGAGAAGCGTCTTAAACGTTTCTACGTCCTCTTTGCATCGTCCCGCAAGAATGACGTGCCGCAAGTGCATCGGCAATTTGGTGATGCATATCCTAATTAGTTCCGCAGGCCCGTATGGGTCGTATAGGAATTGATTTGCCTGCAGCATGTGGTCGAATAGGCGTGCAGGGCTGCCGAAACCAGACTGGTTCAAATTTGGCAGCATAATTATGCCATGTTTGACCCTATCTTGTGCCGCTTCCGACCAATAGGCGGACAGAAAGGCTTGTCGAAACTCCCGAGTGGAGTTGCAGTGACGCGCTGCTGACCTCATGCGAATCGCCGGTTCGCCTTCCAAATAGCCACACATATATTCTATCTTATGTGAACTTGCCCAGTCGGGGGGAAGACAAAACTCAAATTGCTCGAGCCATGCACGTGGATGTATTCCTTTTTGCGAATTTCGGAATATCTCAAACTTTCTTACCGTAAGGAAATGTTTGAAATCAAATCCCCGCATTTCCTCCTGGCGAGGCCCTTGAATGTTTCTGTTTCTCTCATGTCTGCCCCTTAAATTACATTCTTCCCTGTCGTCAAAATCTCCCTCGTGGCCGGAGTCCCTCTCTGCACTTTTCGTACGGCTATTTTTAGTGCTATTGGCGAGTTCGGAATCACACGCCATGCGGTTTTCCAGATGCGCCACGCGTTCTTGTAATTCGCCTGTTACAGCTTTGTGTTGTCTGTTCACTTCAAACTGTCCCTTCTGAAATCTAAGAAGCGAACGCACTTCTTCGGTCTCTGCGGCCGCTACTGGTGTAGTATTGTTCTCGCTTTCTGTCAGCTTCATCGAGCCTACAGTGTCCGCTAATGCCGCAATCTTATCATCAATTTGTCTCTTGTCCTCCGCCCCAGTCTGCTTCAATTGTTCAATTTGCTGTTCCAACGCGTGGATCGCTAAACTGTTGTCCGCTATTGTGTTGCTAACGGACGTGGGACAATGCGTTTCCGCCTCTTGAACCCTCGAGATTACCTGCTGGTGTTCCCTTTGGCATTCTTCCCTCAGCTCTTGGAAATTCCTAAGTAGCTGTTCTTCGCTTTCTTTAGATTCGGTATCGCCCCTCCGCTTGCTCTGTTCTAAAGCTTGCAGACGATCATCGATTTGTTCAAATGTACGGCCTAATTCTTTCATAATATCACTTTTTATCTCACTTGCCAGATTGTTTATTCTTTGTGAGATATCATCGGACACTCTCTGCATCGACTTGTCGACTTTATTTGTCTGATGGATTAGTTTTTCGTCTATTTGTTCGCCTAGCTCGCGGATCGATTTTTCGGATGATTCTTTTTGTTCTCGGAACGATTTTTCTGATTTCTGCGTCATTTGTTCGCCTAGCTCTCGGATCGATTTTTCTGATTTCTGCGTCATTTGTTCGCCTAGCTCTCGGATCGATTTTTCTGTGTTTTCTTTATTTTGTTGCAATAAGGCTTTCATGAGTTCTGCTAAATCAATTTGGTTAGTTGGAGGCAAATTAATTTCTGGCTCTGCTGTGAGCCCGTTCGTGCTGTTTTGCATTTCGTCTGAAGTATTCCCCATTGCATTTTCGGAACCACCCGATGCGTTAATATTGGAAATCAAATTATCCCCTTGGTCCATGTTGCTTACGTTGTTGGACCGCTTACTTTTAGCTTGGTTACGTGTTTGCATTAGTGCAATTTATACTCAGTACGCAACACACTAATCACAATAAATGTGTCCCCCAAAAATTACGACAGTCACACGAAAGATACCCAACCTAGTACACACTTTTTCACACGCAAAACAAATTTTTATCTTTGATTGAAACAGTCGAATTTCCAAGCGAGAATAAAAAACACACAGACATATAAAACACACAAATATAAAAAACAAAACAAGACAAACAACGCAACGCCGATCAACAACGCCATGAACCTTTTGAAAGACTGCTCGGAAACAACGCAGAAGTTGTTTGAGCGCTGTAGGGAAAAAAAATTAAGATTATAACACGCTCGCAATCTAACATTTCAGAGATTCCAGAGTCTAGCAGAATCACAGAACAGGGTCGCCATGTGTAATATTGTAACTTTAATTTTCTTAGCTGGTGTGTAATATTGTAACTTTAATTTGGTATGCTGAAATCGGTGCTAATTGACAATGAAAGTGGGTTAAAAGCCGTGATCTGTCTGGGGACGTTAACCGTGGATTACTGGGCAACTGTTTCATCAGATATTTAGTCTAGGTTTACCAAGCAGACTAACATTAATGATAATCTTTTAATAGTCATACAAAACCGGTAAAATATATATATAAAAAGGAGAATTTAAATAAAAAGAAAGAAATCAGTTTATATTTGGAAATTTATTTTAAGATTGTTCATTGAAATTTCAGCATATTATACGTGAGTTATAACTGAGCTGGTGCCTTATTTACGATTGAAAAGAATGTGAGATTGTAATCTTACGGAACACATAAAATATGGAGCCAAGATTTGGAAAACTGCATACAACACTCCATTCATAAAATAACACACGAAGAACATTGAAACATAAGCAAGAAGAAATTAACCACAACCAACAGATTCAGTTTTTACCCAAAGAAATTACGTTCATACCACAATCCTGTCCGTCATGTAATTACCACACACTGGTATACTAAATTCATATTAACTCTTTGTGAAGTCTTCGCAAAAAGAATAGCTGAGGGCTACTTTGATGATTACACCACATGCTCCACGTGGTCAACTTGGTTTACACAAAGCGTACAACTCCACAATAATTTTGATAATTAAAATACATTAGATCGAAAAACAATTGACAAAAGAAAAACCTTGAACTGGTTACTAACGTCTTACTATTAACCTGATGGGTCAAACAGTTATATAAGCACGTGGTACTGGTCTCGCAAAGTACACCCCACGTGGGTTGAACATAAAGAAAAGCATAAAGAAAAGTTGCTATATTAAAAAAATATTCTCAAGACGAGACGTTATAATCTCACGCACATTCGGATTTAAGATTGATGAACTTAGTTAGAGTTACTGATCAACACGTGGTTCCACTTTACTCACAAAGTAGTAACAAAGCAACTACCGAAAAATAATCTGAACTTCACACGATAATTACACTGCGCTGCAATTTAAGATAACATCGGATATTTTAGACCTAAACCCGGAACAAAAGTGATTAAATTTTCAGTTAGGCTGAACTTAAGAAATCCATTGTCCTACGGACTTAACAGACACGCGCTTAGCCGGAGATCTTACCACTTCAGACGCTCGCCACGGCCACCCTGCAACTGCACTACTGCCGAGCGTGCTTCCCGAGGGTGGCTCACAAAGACCAACGGAAGTGGCCAGAGGGGCAGCTTCCTATACCAACATGACAACGGACGGACAGGACCATACTAAGGATAGAAACCTCTTTGCTTTTAGGAAGCGTAGCTACCTGTTCCGACGTTGGTCCTACTGTTCTCTAGCAGACAGCCTTGTCTGCTACCCTCAAGCATGCAACTAGAAATACATATGCTCATTCATCCTCTCACACAAAAGGGAAGGGGGATGACAGTATCTTATCATATACAGTATATAAAAGAAAGCGGATGTAGGTTCCGTATGAGACTGTGTGACATGAATTACATATAAGAATTACATATAAACTGTGCTTTAAAGTGTAGTAGTGTGACAGATCGTTCTTGTTTATGTGTAAAAGTAACACGTTCCACTGCTCAGTCTCCTCCCAGATAGTCAGAAACGCCACAGTACATTTAGAAGAGGAATTTATTCCATAAATGGCAACAGATTTAAGAAATTAAACATGAAAGGAATCCAACAGAGACCTTTCAATGTAAACGTCATTACAGATATTATGATTTAGGTTCTGGCATGTCCGATATGCCTGCCATCATTGGCGATGATATCGTGGAGACGAATAGCGAAATTCTACGTGACGCATTGAAGTGTCGTAACATCGATGCTGTCGATGATCTCTTGAACGGCTGGTTTCAGCTCAGCAATGGTTTTAGGGTTATTGCTGTACACCTTGTCTTAAATACAGCCCCACAAAAAAGAAACGCACGTGTTCAGATCCAGAGAATGTAGCGGCCAATCGAGACCCATGCCAGTGACCTCTGGGTACCCCAGATCTAGAATGCGGCTCCAAAGTGCCCCTCCAGAGCATCAAGCACTCTCCTGCTTCGATGGGGTCGAGCTCAGTCTTGCATGACCACATCTTGACGGAATCATTGTCCCTTGGTCACTTTGGGTAATGGGAATGAAACTATCTAACAAAACCTTCACATACCGTTCGGTGGTCACCGTGCCGTCAAGGAATATCGGACCGATTATTCCGTGACTGGACATTGCACACCACACAATCACCTGTTGAGGGTGAAGAGACTTCTCGATGGCGAAATGCGGATTCTCAGTCCCCCAAAGGCGCCAGTTTTGCTTATTGACGAAACCATCCAAATGAATGTGGGCTTCGTTGCTAAACCAAACCATACTGATTCCCAACATGCCCCGCGGCCAACCGTGCAATCTGAACGTCCTAACGAAAACCGTTCATAAGTTATAACGATTTTATATCATATAGTTCAATAATTGTCACCATGTAAATAGACGGAAAAAATCACAACGTCAAGAAGGAGTTGTGCGACATAAACGAAGTTGGTAGGCGTGTTTATACATCTGAAAGATGTATAAAAATTTCGCACTAGTAGCATAAGAATGGCGCTGGTAGCCCCACTACGACAATGCAGATCAATTTTGCTTTAAATACACACTGTAACGATCGAGACTGTTATATACCTTTGAGACTGGAGATGGAGAGATGATGTCTGTCAAGAATGCCTTTCTGGCGACAAAGGCACCAATATCAGCTCCTCACTGAGTTGGAATGGGGTTGTGTAATAGAGCTACGAAAAGCTGGATGTTCCTTCTGCGATATTGCAGAAAAACTTGGTATAAATGTAGCCGCTGTAAATGATTGCTGGCAGCGGTGGTCTCGAGCATGTACGGTCGTAAGAGAAATGGGCTCCGGACGGCCAAGTGACACTACCGAGAGGAAATACCATCGCGTTCGGTGTATGGCTCTGGCGTGTCGCACTGCATCTGCAGCAGCAATTTGAGCACAGTTGACTACAGCTGTGACACAACGAACTGTTACAAATCGGTTACATGAAGGACACCTCCGAGCCAGACGCCCTGTAGCGTGCATTCCACTGACCCCAAGCCACCGCCATTTGCGACTTCACTGGTTTCAAGCGAGAGCCTGATGAAAGCAGCTTGTGCCTCGGTGCCAGTGATGGCCCTGTGTTGATTAGAAGGTGGCCAGTTGAGTGCTTGCAACAGACCTGTCTGCGGGCTGGACACACTGGACCAACAGCTGGAGTTATGTTCCAGGGTGCGATTTCGTATGACAGCAGGAGCACTCTCGTGGTCGATGGCCCTCAACTGGCCTCATTCTAATTAACACACGGCCATCACCGGCACCGAGGCAGTTCCCCACACACCCTGACTGCTAATTTGTACATCAACCCGGTGGTGAACCCCGTTGTGGTGCCATTCACGAACAATATACCAGTGGATGTTTTCCAACAAGAAAACGCTCATACACATACCGCTATTGTAATCCACCATGCTTTACAGAGTGTCAACATACTGCTCGACCTCCACATCTGCCTCCAATTGACCAGAAATTGGATGTCATTGGACGACAGCTCCACCGTCACCCAGAAACAGCCACAACGGTCCCCATGTTAACTGACCAATTCCAAAGGCATGGAACTCCATCCCATAAACTGATATCAATTTTATCACGGTTACACCGGTTAGTAAAGTACCGGCATTTCACATTTGCAATGGCTTATCTCGTGCTTACATTAACCTGTGATCTTGCAATGTTAATCACTTAGACAAAGGTATTCTCGAAATTTCATTACTCTACATTAATTATTTTTTTGATGTTGCGATTTTCTTTCCGTTAGTGTGTATCAGTTTTCTTACTGGTTTTATTCAGCTCACCATGACCACCTCTCCAGTGCCAACCTCTCCATCTAAGAGAAGGACATCCACCGAACGTCATCAGTTATGTGCTTAATACATTGTAGCCTGAGTCTCCTCATACAGTTTTGGTCCCATACGTCTTCCTCAAGTTCCATGGAAGTCGTTCTCTGATTAACTTTTTCTAGCAAATATTTTGCACATATTCGGTGCGCCGCCGATTCTATGGAGAACGTCGCCATTTCTTAACTTACCAATGCACTTAATTTTTAACATACAGTAACAGCACATGGTCAGATTCTCTTCTACGCTGATCAGCCAGAAAATTACGATCTACTATCGATATAAATCCGTCCAGACGGTAACAGCGTTACCTGGCTAGGAATGACTGCTAGTGAGACTCATGCACATTGCATGTAGTGTGAGTGAGCGTGCTATCCGTGTGTAGAACGTGGAAGGTACACGATGTAGCTTAGTTTGATCGAGGATGGATTGTGATGGCCCAGAGGTTCGGCACGAGCATTTCGGAAACTGTACTACTTGCTTAGTTCTGTGGTGAGTGTCTTCAACACGTGGCGTAACTGAGGTGAAGCCACGTCCAGACGTCGTGGGGTAGGGCGGCCACCCTACGTTACATACGTCTGATGTCGTTGGATGGGCAGAATGGTAAAACAGGACAGGCGGCGAACTGTGCCGGTACTGACATCAGACTTTGATGCTGGGCAGAGTACAAGGGGGAACACACTGAGCGCCGAACACTTCTAAGGATGGGCGTCTGCAGCCGACGACTCTTACATGTGCCTATGTTAACACCATGACGTCATTACCTACGTGTGAAATGGGCACATGACCATCGGTTCTGGACGTTGGCACACTGGCAGAGCGTTGGGTGGTCTGATGAATCCCCATACCTTCTTCATTATGCCGATCGGAGGGCGCGAATCGGTTGTCTTGCAAGGAGAACATCTCCTTGACAGCTGTACTGCGGGACGCAGAGAAGCTGGCAGCGGCCCCATTATGCTCTGGATACCATTCACGTGGACAAACATGGGCCCAGCGGAGCTCGTGGAAGGCACCGCGACGGCCAAGGAATATCGTACGCTGGCTGTAGACCACGTACACCCTTTCATGACGCTCATGTTTCCGACAGCAGAAATTTTACAGCAAGATAATGCGTCACCTCACAGGACCTGGAGCGTGTTGGAGTGGTTTGAGGAACACAGCGAATTCCAGTTGATGTGGTGGCCCCCCATCTCACCACATCTCAACCCGACCGAACACATGTGACTGAACGTGGCGTCGGGGCTCATTGACCGTCTCCCAGGAATTTACGGGAATTATGTCACCTATGTATGCACATGTAGTTCCAACTTCCTCCAGCGACCTGCCAAAGCCTCATTGCTTCCATGCCACGATGTGTCGCCACTGCTGTCCGTTCCAAAAGTGGACACACTGGTTATTAGGTAGGTGGTCATAACGTTCTAGCTGATCAGAGTATCTGTTTTTCGGAGTCCGTGATTCAATTCCATACAATACTGTAATCAGTAAATGAGTTGTCATCAGATGTGCACCAATATCTGTTTTCTATTTAACAAGGCGTAATGTTGATATTAGTCTGTACTATTTAAATAAATCGTAGTAACAAAGGATTTGAATTCGTCTCACTATCTTATTGGCATTTGTTCTACGAGGTGCATTCAAGTTCTAAGGCCTCCGATTTTTTTTCTCCGGACTGGAAAGAGATAGAAACAAGCGCATTGTTTTAAAATGAGGCCGCGTTCATTGTCAATACGTCCCAGAGATGGCAGCACCATACGGCAGATGGAATTTTACCGCCAGCGGCGAGAATGAGAACTGTTTTAAATACTTAAGATGGCGACGTTTTCCTTACTCGAACAGCGTGCAATCATTCGTTTTCTGAATTTGCGTGGTGTGAAACCAATTGAAATTCATCGACAGTTGAAGGAGACATGTGGTGATGGAGTTATGGATGTGTCGAAAGTGCGTTCGTGGGTGCGACAGTTTAATGAAGGCAGAACATCGTGTGACAACAAACCGAAACAACCTCGGGCTCGCATAAGCCGGTCTGACGACATGATCGAGAAAGTGGAGAGAATTGTTTTGGGGGATCGCCGAATGACTGTTGAACAGATCGCCTCCAGAGTTGGCATTTCTGTGGGTTCTGTGCACACAATCCTGCACGACGACCTAAAAATGCGAAAAGTGTCATCCAGGTGGGTGCCACGAATGCTGACGGACGACCACATGGCTGCCCGTGTGGCATGTTGCCAAGCAATGTTGACGCGCAATGACAGCATGAATGGGACTTTCTTTTCGTTGGTTGTGACAATGGATGAGACGTGGATGCCATTTTTCAATCCAGAAACAAAGCGCCAGTCAGCTCAATGGAAGCACACAGATTTACCGCCACCAAAAAAATTTCGGGTAACCGCCAGTGCTGAAAAAATGATAGTGTCCATGTTCTGGGACAGCGAGGGTGTAATCCTTACCCATTGCGTTCCAGAGGGCACTACGGTAACAGGTGAATCCTACGAAAATATTTTGAAGAACAAATTCCTTCCTGCACTGCAACAAAAACGTCCGGGAAGGGCTGCGCGTGTGCTGTTTCACCAAGACAACGCACCCGCACATCGAGCTAACGTTACGCAACAGTTTCTTCGTGATAACAACGTTGAAGTGATTCCTCATGCTCCCTACTCACCTGACCTGGCTCCTAGTGACTTTTGGCTTTTTCCAACAATGAAAGACACTCCCCGTGACCGCACATTTACCAGCCGTGCTGCTATTGCCTCAACGATTTTCCAGTGGTCAAAACAGACTCCTAAAGAAGCCTTCGCCGCTGCCATGGAATCATGGCGTCAGCGTTGTGAAAAATGTGTACGTCTGCAGGGCGATTACGTCGAGAAGTAACGCCAGTTTCATCGATTTCGGGTGAGTAGTTAATTAAAAAAAATCGGAGGCCTTAGAACTTGAATGCACCTCGTACTTAAGTGAGCGTCGTCACCAGAAAGTTAAAAGTGTCGCAAGTGTTAACCACAGGTGCTCGTTCTGGAATCCCAGACTACTATCCAAAAACAATTTTCCTTTTTCTCCTCAAGATTTTCCATCCTTTGTCTCGTCAAGCCATCGATGGAATTTCGTCCGAAGTGACGCTGAGAGCTCTGCCGTATGGGAATTATGTCCTTTGTAGTGTAAATATATAGTCTCTCTCTCTCTCTCACTGTGTGTATATGTGAGCAAATGTGAATGAACTATCCGTGTGTAGTTTAATTGTAATGCGTTGTACGAAACTGTCTTTTAAACGGATAATGGTTAATTATTTTTATCACAGATCTTCTTACAATCTTTTAAACTGTAAAAATGGTAACATAGATATATTACGCCAAACACTTCGGTGTGCTAAATAATTGATCATAATTATTTCCTTTTATTGAAGTTACGTTATCGTGCACACACGTTATTGCACACCAAGGCAAAAAAAAAAAAAAAAAATGAACATGATCTCCTTTGGTCTCAGGGGTTGAAACTTTAGAGTTCGTATGTATGCATGTTTATTAGTAGCACACTGGTTTGTTAATTTTAATTGCATGAAGGCTATTTTGTTATAGCTTTCTCTGTAATAGCGCCTATGTGAAAAATAACGTACTCGACATTTGTGGCCCAGTACCGCAAAATCTGCATCATGAATGAAAATAATGATCGAGATACTTAAATACTTTCGTAAATGCACAAACTGAACAAGTTATCACAACAATATCAGGGTTACAAGAGCCGTAATTACCATAAGTAGTTGTACCGATCGTAACGCCGGTCAACAATAGGGTAAGATCGTAACTAATAACACTCTTTAATAACTGCATGAAACGACATAAGTCTTCTAAAAAAATAGGGTGGTTTCAATAGTAATAAGTAACATTTTGCAAATCTGAAAATGATTTAAATCAATTAACATTTTTTTCACTTATCAGAGCCCGCATCTCGTGGTCGTGCGGTAGCGTTCTCGCTTCCCACGCCCGGGTTCCCGGGTTCGATTCCCGGCGGGGTCAGGGATTTTCTCTGCCTCGTGATGGCTGGGTGTTGTGTGCTGTCCTTAGGTTAGTTAGGTTTAAGTAGTTCTAAGTTCTAGGGGACTTATGACCACAGCAGTTGAGTCCCATAGTGCTCAGAGCCATTTGAACCATTTCACTTATCAGAGACCTCTTAATATGGAACTTAGGAAGAGTGCGTCTTGCTAGGTCAGCGATACTACTCGAAAAAGTACAATGTTTTTTCTCTTATCAGACAAATAAAATTAACAGAGGATATATCATCTTTTTTTAATAACTGCCTACGCAGATAATATATTGTGCTTATTGTGTTTGTCCTTTTCACTCGATGCACTTCACATGAAAAAGTGCCAACCTTTTTCACATACTACAGAAAAAAAGAAAGACTTTTCTTCAAGTATATTCACAAGTAAAAATACGCCAGGAGACGGCACATCGTTTCAACACACCGTCAGCCCGGGGACGACCTCAGTGATGACACGAGGTATCTCTTACAACTTTGCGCTATCTCGTTCTGACTGGCAACTGTAGCGCCTCCCAATCGTCGTGCGAGGTCAGTCCCCGTCCGTGCTGTGAGCGGAGTCGTAGCTGATCAGGGTGATCAGCTGTTGTGATCCTATAGTTCCAAAATGGTGACGTACACTGTAGCGCCAAAGAAACTGGCATAGGCATGCGTATTCAAATGGAGAAGTATGTAAATAGGCAGAATACGGCGCTGCGGCCGGCAACGCCTAAGCGATGAAGTTGGGATTTTCCCGTACAACCATTTGACGAGTGTACGGTGAATATCAGGAATCCGGTAATACATCAAATCTCGACACCGCAGCAGCCGGAAAAAGATTCTGCAAGAACGGACCAGCGACGACTGAAGAGAATCGTTCAACGTGACAGAAGTGCAACCCTTCCACAAATTGCTGCAGATTTCAATGCTGGGTCATTAACAACTGTCAGTGTGCGAACCATTCAACGAAACATCATCGATATGGGCTTTCGGAGCCGAAGGTCCACTCACGTACACATGATGACTGCACGACACAAAGCTTTACGCCTCACCTGGGCCCGTCAACACCCACATTGGACTCTTGATGACTGAAAACATGGACGAGCCTCGTTTCAAATTGTATATAGCGGAGAGACGTGTACGGGTGTGGAGAGAACCTCATCAATCCATGGATCCCACATGTTACAGGGGACTGTTCAAGCTCGTGGAGGCTCTGTAATGGTGTTGGGCCGTGTGCAATTACAGTGATGTAGGACCTCTGATACATCTAGATAGGACTCTTATATGTGACACGTACGTAAGCATTCTGTCTGATCATCTGCATCCATTCATGTCCAATATGCATTCCGACGGAATTGGGTAATTCCAGCAGAACAATGCGACACCCCACACGCCCATAATTGCTACAGAGTGGCTCCAGGAACACTCTTCTGAGTTTAAACACTTTCGTTGACCACCAAAATCCTCGGACATGAACATTACTGAGCATGTCTTGGATGTCTTGCAACGTGCTGTTCCTAAGAGATCTCCACCCCTTCGTACTCTTACGGATTTATGGACACCCCTGCAGGATTCATGGTGCCTGTTCTCTCCACCACTATTTCGGACATTAGTCAAATCCGTGCCACGTAGAGTTGCGGCAGTTCTGCGTGCTTGTGGGAACCCAACACGATATTAGGCAGGTGTACCAGTTTCTTTGGCTCTTCAATGTATTGAAGCGTATACATGGCTACAACAATTCGAGCGCGCTTCTTCTTCACTATAACGCAAGGGCATACATAAGTCTGCGCAAATAAAGAGGAGACCACAAAACTTCGGTGGATTGTTCTTCCACATCCACTCTACGATCTGGATCTACTCGTACTTTCCTATTTCCATCTCTCTGGCCCTCTGTAAGATGGTCTGCTCGGCAGTTATGGGAAAGTTAGTGATGCAGCAAGAACTTGGCTAAAAAACAGATTAGTAATGTGCTACGATGAAGGCATATAGGATCTCACATTCCTGTGACGTAAGGCAATAGAACTCTACGGGGATTACCTTGAACAATAGTTTTATAGCCAAAGATTAAATCATGAATAAAACTATGCCATTTGCATATAAAAAGGTGTTCCATAACTTACGGAGCGACCCACATTCTTGTCCTGTTGTTTTGTGCGTCGGTACTAACACGAATCTGATGCAGCCCTCCATCCTAGTATATCCTGCGGAATCTCTACTTTGCCCTTCATCCCTCGCCAACACACATACTTCTATCCAGTACCAAACTGACCAATCCTTGATGCCTCCGGATGAGCTCATGTGTCCTGTCAACCGTTGTCATCTTTTCGTCTAGTTTTACTGTAAATTTTTTCACCAATTTGCTTTAGTATCTCCTCGCTACTTATTTGATCTACCCATTAAATCTTCACCATTCTTCTACAGCACCACATTTCAATAGCTTCTCTTCTTTTCTCATCTGTCATTGTAAAAGGTGACCTTCCAAACACCTTCAGATAAGACTTCCTGACACTTGAACTGATTTTTCATGGTCATTAATTTCTCTTTTGTAGAAACACTTGTCTTGCAGTTGCTAGTCTGCACATTATATACGCTCCACTTCGGCCATGGACAGTTACGTTGCTACTCACGTATAAGCTAATTTACTCCATTTTTGTGTCTCGTTTACTGATCTGTTTCACTCATCATCGCCCGATTTCATTCGGTTACTTTCGATTACCGTTGTTTTATATACACTCCACTTCGGCCATGGACACTCACGTGTAAACTCATTTGCTCCATTTTTGTGTCTCATTTACTGATCTGTTTCACTCGCCATCGTCCGATTTCATTCGGTTACTTTCGATTACCCTTATTTTACTATCGTTGATGTTCAACTTACAACCCCTCTTCAGGACACTCTGTATCCCACTCAACAGACATATCAAGTACTTTGCTATGTTTGACAGAATTCCAGTTTCATTGGGAAACGTTAACGTTATTAAAGGTTTCCACAAATTACTGCAATCAGTCACCTTCTGTTTTATTATTCAATTTTTAATTTCTGTTAGCGGTTTCGAATCGTCTAGTGATTAACCATCAAGTCCTACATATTCATTACATGTTTGTAACATTGTAGGGGGCGTGTAGGTGTGACAAAATGTATAAAACTAACGTGTAAGTACTCAAAGTGGCGAAAATTATTGACATAATGAAATTGATTTAGTTGCATTACTTACAGTGAGTAGTATCTTTTGGTTTGTTCTTGGAGCACAGATTGTTTAGAAAACATAAAGCGTGTTTTCCAGTGGCGTTAATTTTATACCACTTCACAAATGTAACCACAGGTAACAACTTCCACATGCTTTACAAAACGTAAATAAAGCAAAGACCACTATTAGAGTTACGTTCTGAGTGTTTGTGTTGGAGCAGAGAGTTTCTTTGTCCAGCACTTGCATTGCACCTTGGCGACAGTAATCACACATCTATTTAAATTATATTCATTATTGAAAAATAATATATATTTACATTACATACTTTAGATGAGGTATTTACAAAATCTATTAAAAAGTGAGTTTGGATGATATTTCATCTAACATATTAAGGCCAAAATTGTGTTTTTCACTTTGTGTGGTTTAAAGAGTTTTGCAAGTAGATCTTATATCAACTTGAAAACAGAATGAGATTTTCACTCTGCAGCGGAGTGTGCGCTGATACGGAACTTCCTGGTAGATTAAAGCTGTGTGCCGGACCGAGACTCGAACTCGGGACCTTTGCCTTTCGCGGGCAATACCGGGTAGAGCACTTGCCCGTGAAAGGCAAAGGTCCCGAGTTCGAGTCTCGGTCCGGCACACAGTTTTAATCTGCCAGGAAGTTTCAACCTGAAAACGGTTTAAATCACACAAAGTGAAATTAAGTTTTCACACAAACAACAAAATACAAAACAAAATAGTTCATAGCACTAAAACAGCCAACCCCCCATTCACAAATATGGTATATACAAACTAACCTGTGACAGCTGCTCCTGCTACTACATAGGGCAAACAGGAAGAAACGTTGCAATTCTATACAAAGAGCACACAGAAGCACTCCATTAAAAAAAAATTAAATAAACTTAGTTTTTCAGCCCACCTAGCGCAGTACAGTCATTCAGTTACAGACATCAAACAAACCGACATGTTCTGTACACCGCAGACAAAGGATTAAAGATGGATCTCCTGGAAAAATTAGAGGTTTCCGCCCACAACAATAAATCACGCGACACAACTTAAATGAACAAACTGACTTAGGAAACAAACTATTTTTTCAAAAAAAAGAAAAATTTCCCCACTCTTCTCACACACCTACCTTTTTAAATTGGTACATCTGCTAGTCACTCTCTCTCATCTTCTAGTACACACACACACACACACACACACACACACACACACACACACAATATTCATTCAGAGTTCTAATGTTTATTTCATTAGTACCGATGAATGTGTACTAAACATCAAGATAAATGTCAGAAACGTGATTTCAGCACTTAGATTGAATATCATCTACACTCTCTTTAAGAGATTTTGTAGATAGTACATGTAAATTTTTTATTTAATAATTTATATTATTTTGTAATAATGAACATAATTTAAATCGATATATAATTCCTGTCGCCAATGTGCAATGCAGGTGCTGAACAAAGAAACTCTCTGCTCCTTCACAAACTCTCAGAACGTAACTTTAATCATGCTCTTTGCTTTATTTACGTCTTGTAAAGCATGTGGAAGTTGTTACCTATGGCTAAACTTGTGAAGTGGTGTAAAATTAACATCACTGGAAAGTATATGCCATGTTTTCAAAACAATGTGTGCACCAAGAACAAACCGAAAGATACTACTAACTGTAAGCAGTGCAGTTGCATAGATCTCATAATGTAAATAATTCTCGCCATATTCAGTGCTTACATGTTTCTATACACACATTTCGCCACAGCTACATGACCCCCGCAATGCTGCAACCATGCAGTGAATATATAGCAACTGACGATGAATTGCTAGTCGATGCGAAACCGGGGATGGAAAATAAAAATTGAATAATAAAACAGAAGGTTGCAATAATGTGTGGAAACCTTTATTCTTCATGGTTACAGCGCTCCACGTCCACAATGGATAAAAGTTTTATCAACGTTTTTGTGTTTTTTTCCCTGAACTTCCACACACACAGCGCACAGTAGAGTGACGGGGCTGGTGAGGCGTAGTGACAGACTGATAGTCGAGAGGAACTTTATTATACTTCAGCTATACATCTCGTCGTTGTCAGTGTGATGAAAATGGGCCCCATTGCAGAGTGGCAGGTCGGCGATGTCCAGTGGATGGCTGACTTCCACTCCACTGAGGAGGTACACGTGTCGGCGACCTACAGTGCCGACTTCACGGCAGCAGAAACTCAGTGACGCATCAGTCGACCAAGGACCTGACGACAAAGGCGCTCTCTTTCCTGTGCCGCGATGGCTTTCCGCTGTTGAACGCCCATGCCCAAGTGATCCGGGTCCAGCCAACGTCCACCACAGTGACGAGGGAAGACGGCTGCGAACAGGGCGTGACCCACTGCTCCCTGGCAGAATTCTGCCTGTGGTAGGTGCTCCCTGGCAGAGTTCTGCCTGTGGTAGGTGCGCCCAGCAGGTCAGCGGTGCTGTGACACCGAGTCCAACAGCGCAGACCTCGTGGGAGAAGCGGCCGACCCAAACTGGTCTCAAACACATGGCTGTAGCCTGTGGTGCCCAGTGATCTAGCATAGCCCAGGGATCGTGACAGTGCTGTTGGACTCCGAATGAATCTGTCTCAAAATTCACAGTTATTTATAAGGCTCTGGGACACATTTATTATACTTCTACATGGTTCCAGCCATGCAGCTCATAACAAGGTTCTTGCCCTAGTGCGGTGACACTGCCCTGCCCACTCTGGCTATTACTGCTGTGCGGTGCAGGTTTGACCGAGCATGGCTAGCCCATCTCACAATCCTTTTGCGTACGTGTTGTTATGACCTACATGACGTCACACTGTGCTCACTGGTTAGCTGTATCTAAAACAATGCTTCACAGTGACTTTATTACAAATTCCCACAAATGTTACTTAATATTAAGTAGCGACGCTACACAACTTGTGTCCTGCTTTCTTTTATTGTTTGCTCAATGTAAAGTTGGAACAAAATCAGGGATAGTCTTGCACCCAGTTTCAGTCCTATATCTATTGCTTCTCTTTCATTCTTTGGCTCTTATAAATGCAGTCTGCTTTCCATACAAGCTCCCAGTGCGTTATACCTATTACCTCAGAATTTCTAAATGTGTGTTCCAATCAACATTGTCAAATGGTTTCTCAAAATTTACAAACGCTATAAATGTAAGTTTGTCTTTCTTCTCCTAAGACAAGTCATAGGGACAGTTTTCAACATCCTCATGTGCCAGACAACCATGAACTCGATGCTGTACGCGTTGTCAAATCACCCATCTCCTCATTCTTTGAAGTTAAAGTTAAATGGGGTACAGTCCATATGTATGTAAAATTTAGTCATCGCTGTTTATGGATAAGATGCGGTGCATTCATCAACATCTAACTCATATGGGTCTACCCTGCCATCATTAGCATTACACAATTTTCAGAAGTTTTATATGCTTAATCTATTTGTAGCAATTATTAGCTACTCTTGTATGCTTTCAATAAGAGGTAAGAAGGTTACGTCGTCAACTCAGATTGCTTAGACATACATGAACACAAAATAATCCTCTCTCATCCCCATCATAAACACAATGAAACCTTGCAAACATAAGAACTTAGAATGTAGCAAATGAATGAGTCTTAGTCTACTATTCATCAACATGCTAGAGCTCGCTGGAGGATAAGTTCATTCAGTTTAGGATATTTTTCAGGACTGCACCACTTTAATATTGCATTTCGTATCTGGCAACAGGGCCATTTTAAGTCTCTGTGGACCCCTGTTCTGAACCTGTTGCATTGTCCTGAAAGGATAATTTTGGGACAACTAAGAATTTAAATATCTAGTGACTCTTAATCGATCATGACTATTTGAAAAATATGAAAATCGTTACTAGTCAAAAAATTTTGAAATTAACCTGTACTAGTACGTGGTTTGAGCTCCGAAATAAAAATCTGTAAGCTCTACTTACTTGTCACAACACTAAAAAGCTTTTCATATAATGCAGTCTCCATTAATAATTTGGCTACTGCATGTAACAGACACATCATCACATTAAAACACCTTAGTATGTTCCTGATTATACAAGGAGTATTCAATAAATAATGCAACACACTTTTTTGCTGCCAATTTTGGTTGAAAAATTTGAAATTTTTTTTGTGGGGCATCGTATAATATTCCCGCTTCAGATCTTTTAGCTTTATACAATTGCGAGGGGCGTCGGCACAATAAGTCGCCTTCAAAATGGCGTCTGTAACGGAGGTGCGTTCCAAGCACAGGGCCGTCATTGTTTCTTTTGAAGGGAAACCAGAGCATCGCAGATATTCATAGGCACTTGCAGAATGCCTGCGCAAACCTGACACTGAACAGGAGCACGGCGAGGCGTCTGTCGTCATAGCACAAGACTGCGCAAACCTGTCATGTCTCCCGCGTGCTAGCCGGCCGCTCACAGCTCTGACTCCTACAATATTGGAACCAGCGGACATTCTCATTAGAGGTGACTGAAGGATTGCAATCAAACACTTCGGTGGTCAACTGACCTCATCAGTGTCTGCGTACCCCAGAGGAGCTCAAAAAACATCTACCCTGCAGCCCGTATCTCTCACCTTCCGACTGTTTGGCCCAATGAAGCATGCACTCCTATACCTGGGTAATGGGGAGGGTTTTGATGCAGCAAGACGTTGCGTCTGTCGTCGACCAGTAGAGTGATACCACGCAAGCGTACAGGACCTCCTAGTAAGGTGGCGTAAGGCCGTCGCTTTGAGAAAAGATGATGCTGAAAGTAGGATTCTGTAGCCAAATGAGTGAGGAATAATGTGGTGCAGTGGAATCCTGTATAACACCAAACGGCTTTCAGAAAAAAGTTATTGCATTACTTATTGAACGGCTCTCGTATATGTTCAATATGAGTCACCTCATTGTGGGAGAAATTTCAGGAAGTAGAGTTTGTAAGTGGAAGTCGATATAATAATACGAAAAATTTATTCAGATTCAAAACCACGAAGGAATCTTGCTGCAAAGTCACTCTTGAAAACAGGAACACAAAAAACTAACATGAAATACTGAGTTTAATTATGTGGTGTTTTGATTGACATTGTTAAAAAGACTGAAGGAAGAACAAAATCAGAGTTCCTCATCGGCGCAATTAGCGTTAGTGAGAGAAATAACCCTATGAACTGCGCATGCGCGATGCACAAACAACGAGATAAATGCGAGTTGCCCAAGGTACGGATTCCAAGACATGAAACCAACACCTCAGACTACGGTAAAATCTATATTAACATATTCAAACTACACAGTCTGCACTGGATGGCAGCCAAAAAGTGAATGATAGTTAGGATGGGACTCTCAGGAAACGAATGAACAGAAGTCTAAATTCTCTGTTAGCAACCCATACTCTTTTTTAAGGAGCGCCAGCAAGCTTTCAGCCAGTGTGATGAACGCGAAAGTGCCTCAAAGTATGAAGATATAGGGGAATGCTGAAAAAGTGTCCCTGATATGGCATACTAATACGCATAATCGATTTACTAGGTTGGTGGTGCCTGTAAAAGTCTTACTTCATTTTATTTGACATGGTATAGACAGCGCCTGTTAGGGGAGGCACTGGGAAGGAACGTACGGAAATATTGTTGGAATGGTGCGAAATTTCCCGCGTTTCGAAGGAACCAAATGGCGGGATACTTGTTGACGATCATGCTGAATAGAAATTTCCTAAGTCATCCTTGCGGCCGCGCTTTAGGAATTAACTCCCGGAAACGGCAACTACAGAATAAACCGAGAAGTCCCTGGAAACCACCTCAGAATGTCACCCAACTTCAAGCAAGCTTTTCTGCTCCAATGTCAAATGCGGGATGTTGTGGGATCCAGTTCCTTGCACGAAAAGCTTTCAACTATCAATCAACAACTTGCAGTGCCCTCTTCAGTAATAAAATAAATAGAATTGATACATAATTGTGAAGCAAACTGTACCAGTCATGTTATGTTACCTCCTCGACTTTTTTTGCACATTCATTTGTCATCTGGTTTTGGCATTATCGAAAAATTGACTGGTTGTACAGTTGTAAGAGAAAATGAAATCTAACAGTCACACTGGAAAGTAACTATGGCTAGAAATGTTATGACTAATGTGATGTTTTACAACCACGTAAAAGAAAGGAAATTTCTGTAGGCCACGTCTTGTGGTTATACACAAAATAATTCTAAGATACATTGAACTACTACGGCAGTTCTATGTATTGCACTACAATGACAGGTATATCTTTCATAACGTAATAGAGATTTTAACAAATTTTGTTATTTACAATTTGTGGTATAATTATTACGACCAAAAATTTTAAAAACGTAGATTTCCAGTTCTTTGTATGACTTTTGAATTTTCCAGTCAAATACTCAGACAGGTCGCGTTTCAGTAAGCTACTTGTGAGCTGCTGTGGATCTTAAGATATACTGTACGTTTTTCTCAACATCTCGTTTATGAATAAAATTGTCTGAAATGGTTTTCCCTTTCTTCGAGAGTTCCAGCAGACTCATCTGATGACAGGAATTTAAAAAAATTGGGTCTTGCTTTCTATGGAGCGAGGTGTGTAAGAAATGGGCATTCCGCAAATCGAACTCATTTCAAACTACCAAAATTCCACTAACCATTCTTTCAAAGGTCTTAACGATTTCCCCCATCGGAGTGCCACATGTTTGTTGTCACGGCACTGGGAGTTGCACGAAACGGACGGAGTGTGATGATTGTGTGAGTAGGTAGACGAGGAGAGAACGGTTGAAGAGTGCATAGTTAACAGTTCCTCTTCCCCCCCCCCAGTCCCTGTGATGTCATTGATGCCATGATCCACTATTGCCAGATTTCTCCTAATAACTCAATTGCTCTATGTATAAAATGGCAAAACATCCAGATTTTTGCACGAATGTAACTTTTTCGGGAAACTATAAAAATAGTCCAGTTATGTTAAAAGGTTTTCCCAAACTCCCATGATATCACTGTGGAAGTACGGCTGTTGCCCTAGGTATATACTGGTGGAAAATTAAAAAATCATGATGGTACATTGCCATGTTGGTGTGAAATTCAAAAATTCAAAAAAGCGACGCAAGATGGTGATCTTTGCATATAGGTACAGGCTCTATGACATCAGTATCCAAGACAGCTATCCAGGACGGCAGTTCCATTTTACCAGAATCCAAGATGGATGATCTGGAATATGAGTGCAGTCTGCAGTGTTGCCAGATCTTCTGGTTTTCCTCTCTGAGACGAAGTTTGTTTGTTTCCCCTACAGATACAAATCCTGTGCTTCCTGAACAAAGGGCAAGGTCACCCCCCTCCACCTGCACCGGTTCCGAGGCAAAATGTACCTTTTACACCTGGAGTCTTAATCTTTCTCACTCTGCACATAGTAACCCTTTCAGCAACATTAAAAACAACTTAACATGCTTTCCTCAACACTCACACGTGTGTGCCTGTTTTTCACTGTATGATCACTTATAAAATTCGTGATGTAAAACATATATGACTTCTCCAATTTCCCTAAGTTTGGATCTTTCCATTTGGTTATGTTTATGTCTTTGACACCACACTGGGGTTGAAAGGATCCTCTACAATCTCCAGATGTGCTGCCCCATACTGCCATTGCCCCCACACCTGGCCACGGGCACTGCAGCACCTGGTTGCATACGCAGGTCACCAGTTAGAGGCTGACTCAGCATTCACGCAGACACCACTACCACTGGCACAGCATGACTGTTGCGTAGCTGCTACTGTCACCATCTCAGACTTCTGTGGGCTGTTCCACAACCGTGCACCAGACCGCTACATCACCTGTGGGTTGCCACACACAATGCTCTGCCTGCCGGCCTGCATCTGTGGACTGTTTGGACAGCGCAGTACAGCATGTGATGTTACTCCTCTCTGCCCCTGAGTCATGGCTGTATGTAGCCATGCTGCTATTTTCTGGAAATGTGTCACTAAGCTGTCAGGGTTACCTCCAGATACTTAAAGCTGAACATATAGTAAGAATAATTACTATTTATAACTGAGACAGTAAGTGTAGTAACCAGTCAGCTATTTATAGCTGTCAAACTTCTCCACAAAATGGAAAATCATTCAGACATATTAGTCATCCAGATGTGCCATTTAGCCAGTAAACAGTCTAATATACACGGCTGCTTCCCGTTTCCTGTTATTCAGTCCTAGCAAAAATTCTAACATTAGGTTTTTCCTCACATACAACTGCAATAGATCCGTTATGCAATTTTTCTCGTGAAGTTACCAAAATTACACTTCAATATATATATATGAAGACAGACGTTGACTGTAAGTATTGTATCACAGACACAGTCCCTTTGACTGTTCAGAGATGTCACTAAACACGCCCAAAGATGTAAACAACCAAGCATGAGCAGCGCCTATTAGACAGAGGGGCTCCGACAGCTTATCAGTTCCAGTCATTCCACCTCGAAGGAGGTACACCGCTCGTGTTGTCTGTAGTTCAAACATGCCTAGACGGTCAATACAGCGGTTCGATCACGTCCGCATTGTTACTTTGTGTCAGGAAGGTATCTGAACAAGGGAGTTGTCCAGGCGTCTCGGAGTGAACCAAAGCGATGTTGCTCGGACATGCAGGAGATACAGAGAGACGAACTGTCGATGACATGCCTCGTTCAGGCCGCCCAAGGGCGGATTATGGCTCGGAGGAACCCTGACACCAACGCCACCGTGTTGAATAATGATTTTCGTGCAGCCACAGGACGTCGTGTTACGACTCAAACTGTGCACAATAGGCTTCAAGATGGGCAACTTCACTCCCGACGTCCATGGTGTGAGTTAACGAGCATTTCACTCTCATTTAAGTATATGGCCGAAAGAGTCAGCCTACAGGAATTGTGAAACGAACCCTGTCGTCCAGGACCGCGTACCAGAAAGGGCGCAGATTCGCCACGAGATGGGGAAACGCACAGGCGTCTATTGTCTATTGAGGCCTAAGGGCTGTAGTGTGCGAGTGAGACAGACGAGAACCTACGTCATAGGGAAACCCGCTAGAAACCTTTTGTGGCCAAGGAGACGAAGTAGTGTTAAATATGGCGGACCTAAGATTGGCCATAAAGGGAAACATTTATGAAAACTATTTAATTCTGCAGTAGTGCAGAGAATGAAGCCACAGTAATTTCAATCTGCCAACCTCCATAATTTTCATGGATATCCCAATAAAACTTGAATATTGATCATATCTACATTAGTTTAGGATTTACTGTTGAAATGAAATTCACAAGTTTTGTAGCAAAGACCTGAACGCTAAAATCTGAACGCTTTGGTCTATCTTGACGATCGACATTAAAATGACAAATGTTTTAAATATCAACTCTTTAACTTCATTTGTTTAAAAGACATAGTAAATTTAAAATGCCAGTATTTACAGTTAAGTATCAGATCTTCATTTCCTTCACACAAAACACATTGAATGATGACAGCATAACACCTTATTGAATCATTAGGTAGTAGAATATCTGTTGTAAAGTTTGCTGCAAAATAGTTACTTTTGTTCTTTATTTATTTATCAGAAGGCATATTGGTGCAAGGTTAAGGGCCGTGGCATTCAAAGCTAAGAAGGAAATTTTATTGGTTTTATGTAAAAGAATTTAACGTTTATTATGTAATGGATATCATTGTTACTTTATTTAGAACGTGAAAGTGGTCAAGCTGCAGCCAATCAGATGGACGGCTTCAGGAAAGGGAACTGCCACAGTCAGTTGAGCGAGGATATTCGGCGCGGGAAACGCGGCCGGGGACGGGCAGAGGCAACGCTGGTGCAGACGTGAAAGCGGGCAGTTCAGCTGGAGACACCAAAGTGAACAGTTAGGATTGAGACGCGGTAGCGGACAGTCGGTCTTTAGGCAGTTAGAAAGTGAAACGACTTAGGAAATTTCGCGTTGTGTGGTATGGCTCTATGGCTCTAAGTAGTATGGGACTTAACATCTAAGGTCATCAGTCCCCTAGAACATAGATCTACTTAAACCTAAGTAACCTAAGGACAACACACACGTGCATGCCCGAGGCAGGATTCGAACCTGCGACCGTAGCGGTCGCGCGGTTCCAGACTGTAGCGCCTAGAACCACTCGGCCACCCAGGCCGACGTTGTGTGGTATCGCGGGACTTAGTCTCTGAGCGGTGAGCAGTCGAGTGCCTGATGTGTACTCTAACTTTTCGTATGGAGTATCGGACTTGTGTTTCGCGATGAGATTGTGAATGATCGAACTGTGTCAAATGTACACTCCTGGAAATTGAAATAAGAACACCGTGAATTCATTGTCCCAGGAAGGGGAAACTTTATTGACACATTCCTGGGGTCAGATACATCACATGATCACACTGACAGAACCACAGGCACATAGACACAGGCAACAGAGCATGCACAATGTCGGCACTAGTACAGTGTATATCCACCTTTCGCAGCAATGCGGGCTGCTATTCTCCCATGGAGACGATCGTACAGATGCTGGATGTAGTCCTGTGGAACGGCTTGCCATGCCATTTCCACCTGGCGCCTCAGTTGGACCAGCGTTCGTGCTGGACGTGCAGACCGCGTGAGACGACGCTTCATCCAGTCCCAAACATGCTGAATGGGGGACAGATCCGGAGATCTTGCTGGCCAGGGTAGTTGACTTACACCTTCTAGAGCACGTTGGGTGGCACGGGATAAATGCGGACGTGCATTGTCCTGTTGGAACAGCAAGTTCCCTTGCCGGTCTAGGAATGGTAGAACGATGGGTTCGATGACAGTTTGGATGTACCGTGCACTATTCAGTGTCCCCTCGACGATCACCAGTGGTGTACGGCCAGTGTAGGAGATCGCTCCCCACACCATGATGCCGGGTGTTGGCCCTGTGTGCCTCGGTCGTATGCAGTCCTGATTGTGGCGCTCACCTGCACGGTGCCAAACACGCATACGACCATCATTGGCACGAAGGCAGAGGCGACTCTCATCGCTGAAGACGACACGTCTCCATTCGTCCCTCCATTCACGCCTGTCGCGACACCACTGGAGGCGGGCTGCACGATGTTGGGGCGTGAGCGGAA
Organism: Schistocerca cancellata; assembly: GCF_023864275.1. Lineage (NCBI taxonomy): Eukaryota > Metazoa > Arthropoda > Insecta > Orthoptera > Acrididae > Schistocerca > Schistocerca cancellata. The sequence goes on along the minus strand of NC_064628.1, from coordinate 541,736,388 downwards.
GACGGCCTAACGGTGTGCGGAACCGTAGCCCAGCTTCATGGAGACGGTTGCGAATGGTCCTCGCCGATACCCCAGGAGCAACAGTGTCCCTAATTTGCTGGGAAGTGGCGGTGCGGTCCCCTACGGCACTGCGTAGGATCCTACGGTCTTGGCGTGCATCCGTGCGTCGCTGCGGTCCGGTCCCAGGTCGACGGGCACGTGCACCTTCCGCCGACCACTGGCGACAACATCGATGTACTGTGGAGACCTCACGCCCCACGTGTTGAGCAATTCGGCGGTACGTCCACCCGGCCTCCCGCATGCCCACTATACGCCCTCGCTCAAAGTCCGTCAACTGCACATACGGTTCACGTCCACGCTGTCGCGGCATGCTACCAGTGTTAAAGACTGCGATGGAGCTCCGTATGCCACGGCAAACTGGCTGACACTGACGGCGGCGATGCACAAATGCTGCACAACTAGCGCCATTCGACGGCCAACACCGCGGTTCCTGGTGTGTCCGCTGTGCCGTGCGTGTGATCATTGCTTGTACAGCCCTCTCGCAGTGTCCGGAGCAAGTATGGGGGGCCTGACACACCGGTGTCAATGTGTTCTTTTTTCCATTTCCAGGAGTGTATATGCGCTCGAATGTAACAGTAACTCTGAATACGACCACTTTCGCCATTAGTTTGCTTTCTGAATAAACAATCTTCTAACCAAATCGCAGCTGTGTGGCTTACGTCATTTATGGGTCGTTAATTTAGTTCCTGATATTATTATTACTCTTATTATATGTTATATTACGTTCGTATTTCGCAAACTTGCCATCAGCCAGACAATTTAACCAAAGGGTCACAAGCGTGTAATGGGACACGTGCGGTTCAACCCCTAGGCGAGTTTGAGCCAAGACATTTCGACGAAGAGGAATCGCATGTGAGCCCGAACATCTTTGGGATGTTAGCTCGCACCCAGATTTTGAGATGCAGTGTTGTAAAAGACATGTGTCAACTTTAAAATCTTGACCAATTTGGTATGTTGTTGTTTTTTGAGCAAGGAATTCTTGGGTGCCTTTGCCAATGTGTCCATAGGCACGAAAAGGCAAACAACCTGTGAATATGTGGCAGCGCAACGTATCTGGTGATTTCAGTAACATCTCGTATTTAGAAGTAAACAACTTATATGGCCAATCCATGCAGCAACCATTACCGGTTAAAGGGTGTCAATGAATATCTGATTTAAAAAAAAAATTTAAAAAAATCTGAGAAGTGCCAGCAGATTGTGAAATGCGGTCCTTTATTGAGGTATTTTCATGTACCCTATTAGTTTACATGTTTGCACAGCTATTTGCCGCTGTGTCCAGAATGCCAAGTTTCAGAAAACAGTTCCCACCACAAACTGATGACAACACTGGTGGTAAAATCGTGATACATACTGCATTATCGTAATCTCTAGTAGTGTCTCAAGTTAGAATTTAAACTGGATAGTCATTTTCACTATTTCCTTCAGGCAGCATCCCTGGTTGAAGGGGTATATTGATTTAAACACCGAAAAGAGGGTTCCTCCGATGCGTACATTTGACAAAGAGTTTTATAAACCTATGAATAATGTCATTTTCTGAAAAACTATTCCAAATGTCAGAGAACATCGTGACTCTACTTAGTTACTCCCGGGAAAGGTGCATTATGATGCAGCAGTTTATATCACCAGGCCAAATTTTAAATGGGCCACAATCTTCAGCGAAGATTGCATTGCTTAGGCGGTGGAGAAGGTTTCGAAAGAATTCACGATTCCTATTTATATGGGTATGTGTATAAAAGCCCTATCCAAACTCCACATGTACGAGTTCCATTATGAGTTTGCAAGAATTTATTTTGCAGATCCAAAGTGACTTTATGTGGATACCGACAGGTTCATCTATTAGATAAAGGATTACAATTCATATGAAGTAACAAGGTGCTACCCTCACGTATTCAACAGATCTTGACATGTGAAAGATAATGCTTATGGCAAACAATAAGATTACCAGCCTGATGAAATACGAGGCACATTTGTCGCCAAATGTGAAGTTTGTAGGTCACCACTCGACAATGTACGCATAATGCACAGACATAGGCGCCACCATCAGAGAGGATAAGAGTGTGTGACGTGTGGTATCAATGTATCTCGTGGCTGAAGACTCCTTGAAGTGTCTGTGCGATGGTTCTGGTGCCGCACTATCTCCCGTTCCACATATGGTGCAACAGGTCAATATTCAGCCCTGGAGACATAAAGTTCACTGCATAACAGAATGTGAACCCCATCGAACATACAGTTAATCTGTGAGCAAGTGGATTAATGAAAAGGGGACGCTCCTCTGTAGAATATATCGCTTAGAGATTTTGGTCGGCCAGGACCAGTGTGCGATTTTCAGGGGGGGATGGGGGGAGGATTTCACCCCCTCTGCATCAGACCATCCCCTCTTCTGGTTTTAGTTTATGCATCCCAACCTGGGATGTTTATTTCCCACGCACTGGAGTAAAACTTTACATATAATTTAAATTTGTGGAGCCGAACACTGAAAGTTTTTAATACAGTCTTACTATTAATACAATTAATATATTTGCTTATTAATTTTGAAAAAGTGTTATGCAGTAGTTAAGCGTTTCAAAATATTAAGAACTAAATGACAAGGCGACGCACGCCACATTTCCGTAGCATGCCACAGTGTTGCAAGACGCCGCCCCAGCGTAAACGAGGCTTTAGAGCCAGGTCTGTATTGTATGGTGGATGTGATGTGTTGCGTACGAAACTAAAACCTGCAATCAGACCCAAACGTCGTGGAAAACTGTGAAGAGGTGTCATCCTGCAGCAAGATAACGCTCGCCCACATTCTGCCAAACGGGCAGCCGACGCAATAAAGGAGTTAAGATTCGAGGTGCTGGAACATCCACTATGCAGTCCAGACCTGGCTACAAGCGATTTTCACATGTTTGGACCCTTAACGGAAGCACTACAGGGAAGAAGATTTGAAAGTGACGAAGACGTCATTTCTGTGGTGCAAAATTGGTTACAGACGCAACCGAAAAACGTATTTTCTGATGAAATAAAAAAACTCGTAAAACGTCGGGAAAACTGCAATGAAGTCCAGGGAGGTTACGTAGAAAAATAACGCATGTTTCAGTTTTCTATCATCAGAATAAGTACAGCTTTTCACAAATGTGCCTTTACTTTTTGAATTTCCCTCGTATACCTGTATGTGGATGATTTTGTAAATAAGCTTTACCTATAATGTACTTTTAAAGATATAACAAGGGATGGCTTTTCTGATAGTGCATACACGTGAATAGTGAGTTTCGGCATTAACATCTATTTATAAATAACTGTTTAACCATGGGTAACGCCACAGTCCAAGCAAGTTAACATACGTAATTATACTAACTCCCTAAGACATCCCCCCACTGGTAAAAGCACAAATCGCACACTGGCCAGGACACTAGGTGGGGTAGCTGAGGTGGTTAAGGCGACCGTTCGTATAAAGTGAGAAATACGTGTTTGACTCTTAGTCCAGCACAAAAAATTTTCGTCTGTCGCCATTGCATTCGCGCAATAGCTTAAAACGCTAAATATCGGATGTTTACACAGATCATCCAGAACATTATGACCACCGACATACATCGATATAAACCCGTCCAGGCGATAGCTGCTTCATCTGGCAACAGATGACTGCTAGTCAGACAAAAACACAGTACATTTAGAATCAGTGAGTGTGCTGTCCGTGTGTAGAATGGGGAAAGCGTGAAATCTATCTGAGTTTGACTGAAGGAATGTTGTGACGGCTCACAGGGTTGCTACGAGCATTTTAGAAACTGCATGACTTGTTGGGTGTTCGAGGAACGTGTTGTGGTGAGCTACTTCCAGACATCTTGGGATTGGGCAGCCACCCCTCATTACAGATGTAAGGCATCGTAGGCTGGGCAGACTGGTAAAAGAGGACAGGCGGCGAACTGTGTCGGGACTAACCTCAGACGTTAATGCTGGGCATAGTACAAGTAAGTCTGAACATACAGTGTACTGAACGCTCCCAATGATGGGCCTCCGCAACCGACGAGCCATGCAGGTGCAAATGTTAACACCAAGACATCAGAAACTATAATTGAAATAAGCACGTGCCCATCGGCACTGGATTTTGATGCAGTAACGTAGACTTACAAGGTCTGATGAATACCGACACCTACTTCCTCCTGCTGATTGGAGGACGCGAATCCGTCGTCTTCCTTGACACCTGCACTGCGGGGTGGAGACAAGCTGGGAGCAGCTACATTATGCTCTGGGGAACATTCACGTGGGCATCCATGGGTTCAGTGGAGCTCGCATAAGGCACCTTGACGGCCAAGTGGTAACGTACACTGATTGCTGACCACATGTACCCCTTCATGACGATCACGTTTTCCGACGGCAGTGGCATTTTTCAACAAGATAATGCACCATGACACAAGACCAGGAGTGTGATGGAGTGATTCGAGGAACACAGTGGCGAGTTCCAGTTGACGTTTTGGCCCCTCAAGACTCCAGATCTGAATCCAGTCGAACACATCTTGGATATGACTGAACGTGGCGTCAGAGCTCATCGCACCCCTCCCCAGAACTTACGGGAATCAAGTAACTTGCGTGTGAAGGTGTGGTACAAACTCCCTCCAGAGACCCACCAAGGTCTCATTTGCCACGATGTGTTGCCGCTGTTATCCGTGTCAAAGGTGGAAAATTTGGAAATTTGTGGTCATTTCCCCTGGGACCAAACTGCTGAAGTCATTGGTCCCTAGGCTTATACAGTACTTAAATTAACTGAAACTAACCTACGCTAAGGACCACACACACACCCATGCCCGAGGAAGGACTCGAAACTCCGCGCGATCCGTGGTAAGATGCCGTAGGCCGAGTGGCTACCCCGCGCGGCTGAAAGGTGGACATAACGGCTATCAGGTAGGTGGTCATAATGTTCTGGCTGATCATTGTATAATGTCATGTATTGAATACTGCTGCTCAGAAGAATGATATCAAAAACAGAGCTTCTGATGCAATAAATAAAATTCTTGGGAGCAATAGTTAGTGACTAGTGACTCACCCTATATATGTATAAAGGGTGAGTCAGGTGTAGTTGGAACGACTTCACAATGTCTTCTACCAAACTCCACAAGAGGCGTCAAGTCTGGCAAACGAACCGGCCGTGACACATCTCCTCCGCGTCCAATCCAACGATTGCCTCTGCAACTCATTTCTAGCCATCAACGAAAAATGTGCCCTACACCCATCGTGTTGATACTACATTCTGTTTCTTGTTCCTAAATGTATTTCTTCCAATAGTAGACCTAATGTTTCTTGTAGGAACGTGATGTACTTCCTACCATCAAGATTTTCTTCGATGAAATAGGAGCCTATAATTCTGTCCACCAGAATCCCACACCATACATTCACCGACCACGGTTTTTGGTGTGCAACATGCCGCAGCCAGCATCGATTTTCAGTTGCCCAATAATGAATGTTATGCAAATTAACATTTCCATGATTCGTGAATGTAGCCTGGTCAGTAAATAAAATCAAATTAATAAATGTGTCATCCCTCTGAATGTGAAGCTGAGCCCATCGGCAGTATTCAGTGCGACGCATACAATCCGTACTAGTTAATTCTTGGTAGATACTGATGTGATAAGGATAATATTTATGGCGATGCAGAACACGAACGACACTACTCTGGCTCATGCCATATTTCCTTGCGATTTGACGCGAACTAACACAAGGATCCCGAACCACAGTGGCAAGAGTACCAATTTCCGTTTCCTTGTTAGTAGCTTTCCTTTACCGGATATGTTTCCGACGCGTTAAAGATCCAGTTGTTCTCAATTTATCATACTGATACTTATATGTACGACGTGTAGGGTGAGTACGTTGAGGATATCTTTCAGTGAATAAGTCCTCAGCTGTCACTGAATTTCGTTGGCATTCTCCATAAATGAGAAGCATATCGACTTGTTCTTCGAGGGAATACATCATTCACATTCGCTTGATTCGACTATACTAGTCTTACCGTTCGTATTAGTGTTGAATTTCGAAACCATCGAAAGATGTTTGCATGTCAATGGCATGTTAGACGGATACTCCCTATTCGTGGAATATTTACTATTTGCATGATATATGAGAGAGAATTGTCAGAGCATGTACTTCGGTAAGTGCCGAAGTGATAAGGAATACCACTCAATCCATGATAAGAAGATTGCAGCACTGCACTGATACCAATGATCATCACATTGAACACCTTTTGTAAATGGACGTTCATGCCACCTTTTTGACGTTCATTGACCTTCAAAGACCTTACTGTTACACATCATTGGATTCGTCTCGATAGCCGCTATCAGAAAATAAGTTCCAAACTACAGCATCCCATTTAAAAAACAAAGCTGACCATATCTCTGACGCGATCCCACGCCCGCATCTCGTAGTCGTGCGGTAGCGTTCTCGCTTCCCACGCCCGGGTTCCTGGGTTCGATTCCCGGCGGGGTCAGGGATTTTCTCTGCCTCGTGATGGCTGGGTGTTGTCTGCTGTTTAAGTAGTTCTAAGTTCTAGGGGACTGATGACCGTAGCAGTTAAGTCCCATAGTGCTCAGAGCCATTTGAACCATTTGAACGCGATCCCACCTAGCAACATAAAACCAACGTCATATTATGGCGCCCTTTGTCCCATGCAAACATTTGTCCCACAAACTTTTCAGCTACTACCATACTTCTGGAATTATTCTGGGTGGGAATACTTAGTGACTCATATATATATTTGCCTCAGTTCGAAATTTGGCACATATACGTAGAGCCGCTCGATTTGTCTGGCGTCTAGAGGAAGGTAGATGTGGGCAGACGAGCCCACCATGGAATCTATGAATGTGATAGGTACATCTATGACGAGAGCTGTGGAAGACAGAAAATAATATATACAAAGATATAAATCGAATACAGGCCATTCTGTCTCCTTCCTTCTCAGTAGAATATTTGCAGCAATGAAGCATAATTTTGATGCACACTGGTTGTTAAGACGTCTACAGTTTTTTAAAGATTTGGTGCTTGTATATATTAGTTTTTATGTCCCATAACTCTGGTCGTAGAAGTATTGTACTTACGAAATTTGTAGTTCTCTCACTGTACTTGTCAACATCACCAATATATTGATATATTAACATATACATTTGGTTGTTATTTCAAACTGTAAAGGGTAGTTAAATGAAATCTGCAGATATGGAAGAAAGTATGCAAACTGTTTGTTATTTAAAAAGTAATCACTATAATTGTCAATATATTTGTTCCACTGTGAGACAAGACGATCAATACCTTCATGTAAAAATATTTGCGTTTGCCCAAGGAACCATTATTGTACCCAGGCTTACAACTCTCCGTCGGAAGCAAATCGACAATCACAAATGTATTTTCCCAGGGCTCCAAAAATATGGAATTCACATGAGAAGAGATTGGGACTGTTTGGAAGATGTGTAAGGGCTTCCCAACGAAAATTCTGCAGGATAGTCTAAACAACCTTAGCAACATGTGGCCGCTCCCATATGTTTCGAGATCACTGGATGGTCGTCAGTCTAGTTCTAACTGGTATGTAGTCATCCATATTGGTATTGGTCTCGCCAATTCTCGGACTGCTTAAATTGATATATTTAAAATCGTGTTTCCACTTTCTGGGAAATGGCATTTCAAATGTTTAAAAAAGAAATCATCTACGTAGCCCGATTTTTTCTTTTTAACTTTTCTTTTTGTGGAATGCATGTGCAGGAAAGCCCATGCAGTACCACTATCTCGCCATCGCTCATTTCGCGGACATAGTCCGGCTCGTGTTGTCACTGCTGGCCTGGAAATTTATTGCTGCAAGTATTGCCGGGCAATGTCGGAATGCATATGACTGCAATTCGTGTGGCACAATACTGCCGGGCAACATTGATGGGGCAGACAGTCGCCGATACGCAATTTTTATAGCCTTTTATAGCCCTTGTTAGCGACCTTTTAGGTAGGCTGCGGGTAAACGCGACCCTGGCTGGTAATACAAGACGCTGCGCGGTGTGAGACATGCTGAGTGAATGCCGCAGCAGATCGTTAGGACCGCATTCTGCCGGCCTTGCTATCGGTGAGGCCACATGAATGACTACCGTCAGAGTGACCCCGGTCAGTGCAGTCACGGCCAGCGGAAACCCAGTGTCTCAGTATCAGCTGCCCGCTATTTATTACTTGGCGACGGCGGCGTCAAAGCCGGCTCGCCTCCAGATAATCCATGCTGACGACTCGCAGCAGTCAGCTTCAGAAAGGAGCTCTATTCAGGCGTGCCGCCCTCGTCTTAGGACTTCAGCCCGAAGTCCCAAACGTCTGGAAAAAGCACAGCTGACTCCTCGATACAAAAATGGAAAAGAACGGATCCACAAAATTACAAACCAATATCCTTAACATCTGTTTCCAGCAGAATTCTTGAGCATATTCTCAAGCTTGAATATAAAAAAAATTCCTCGAGACACAAAAAGTTATGTCCACATATTACTGTAGATTTAGAAAGCATCTCTCGTGTGATTCTCAGCTTGGTCTTTTCTCAGACGACATCCCGCGATCCATGGATGAAGGGTGACAAGCAAGTTCCATATACCTGAGTTTCGGTTCGAAATGGTTCAAATGGCTCTGAGCACTATGGGACTTAACATCTGAGGTCATCAGGCCCCTAGAACTTAGAATTACTTAAACCTAAATAACCTAAGGACATCACACACATCCATGCCCGGGGCAGGATTCGAACCTGCGACCGTAGCGGTCGCGCGGTTCCAGACTGAAGCGCCTTTAACCGCTTGGCCACACCGGCCGGCCCTGAGTTTCGGGAAAGAGTTCGACCAAGTTCCCCACTGCAGGCTGTTAATGATGGTCCGAGTATACTGAATATGTTCACAGATATGAGAGTGGCTGGAAGAGTTGTTGAGTGATAAAGCCCAATATGGTGTCCTCGACGGGGGACAGAGTATCATCAGGAGTGTCCCATGGGAGTGTGACAGAACCGCTACTATTTTCTGCATACGCCAATGGTCAGACGGATAGGGTGAACAGCAGTATGTGACTACTTGCTCATGACGCTGTAATGTACAAGAAGTTGTAACATTATGTGATTGCCTTATCATTTTAAATCATTCACTAATCGAGCAGTCGCTCGGCAACAGCTACAGTTAGCAAATAATGTTGCGAGAATGTAAAAGGTGAACCACCTGTGACGTAACTTGTTTATTGTCGAAGCGCCGTCAGAGATGCAGTGAGTTATTGACTTTGAAAACCGCGGCGCGAAAAACAGACAGAAGAAGAACACTTTTACACATTTTTTTTTTTGAGGTACGAGATATTCTCGATGAACAGTTACTCATTCTTCTCTTGTCTCTTGTGTCGGACGCGCAAGTCTTGCCGCCGTATTATTATCGTTAAAAATAATATTGTTTTTGTGAAAAGTGAATGTGTAATACTAAAAGTGCCTAGCAGTAGATTTATTGTGCGACGTGTATGTGAAAACGTCGAAGGAATTGTTTTCATTAAGAGAAGTGCCAGTCAAAACGGCATCCATGTTAAATCCTTCATTGCAGTGTAAGTTCGTCTATTAATTGCCATAAATTCAGAGTTAAATGGAAATGGTGTATGGACTACTCATTTACTATAGAATCTATGTCTCACTTCTTCATGAAATTATTTAATTTTCTATATGTTTCTGCCAAATAGAGAGTTCACAGTCACGAATTCTTTCGTCGAGTTCGGACGGAAGTTGCATGCGGCGAAATATTTTCTCCGCGCCATATTCTACTGGTAAATGCATGATAAACTACGGTCCCTTAGGAAATTCATGTTGAGCTATCCAAAATAATTATATTTTGAATAGGCATTTACTCTCCTATGCAATGCAACTTCCGACTGATCAGACGATCCAACAATAAATAGCCGCACACGGTCGGCGTTCGCAAATATGTTTCCACCGCTGATTATAGCTATATGTTACAGCACAAAAGTAACATATTGTTATAATTAGAGACGACGAACGGGGACATTTATAACTGTATGTTTATGTATACACATTACGTAAACATATCGTTATAAAGTGTCGTCATTGAATTGCTAAACGAGGATACAGGATGCCGTAGACAGAATGTCTGTTTCCTGTGACGAGCGGCACCTTGCTCTAAATGTGTAAAAATCCAAATAAGCAAGAAAAGCAATCGTGCAGTGTCAGAACACAATGTTAATAGTGTGTTGCTTGACATAGCCACGTCAGTTAAATATGTAGACAAACGCTGCAAGTGATATGAAATGGGACGAGTATGCAGGGTCCGTAATACGAAAGGTGGGTAGCCGACTGGAAATGTACTGGAAGGATTCTAGGGAAGGAAGTGTAGCTATGAACTCAAGGAAAATGTAGCTATAAAGTAGACCGCCTAAACTCTAGTTGATTCTCATTATTCAGTACTGCTCGAGTGTGTCGGATCCCCCGGAAGAAGACATCGAAGCAATTCAGAGCAGTGCTGCTAGATTTATTAGGGTAGGTTCGATCAACAGGCATGTATTACGTAAATGCTGCGTGAACTCAAATGGGAGTCTTTGGAGGGAAGACGACGTTATTTTCCGGAAACACTATGGAGAAAATTTAGAGAACCAGCCCTTGAAGCTGATTGCAGAACAATTCTACTGTTGTCAACGTACATTCACTTAGGGACTACGACTACAAGACAAGAGAAATAAAGACTCGTGCGAACACTTATGACTCGGTGTTGTGTTAAGTCCTTAGGTTAGTTAGGTTTAAGTAGTTCTAAGTTCTAGGGGACTGATGACCATAGATGTTAAGTCCCATAGAGCTCAGAGCCATTTGAACCATTTTGAACACTTATGCTGTGTGTCCCGGAAAGAGCTGTAAATATTTAGGTTTATGATGGGAACGATCATTCGAAGTAAAGTGATCTAGGAAACAGGGGATTTAAAATTGATAGCTAAAAGTCATGAGTACTTACTCACCTCCGCTACCGTGAAACACATCTCTGTCATATCCCTTAATATCAATTAATTCTCCTGGGACAACCTGCAGACAGTCGTTTCTCCGTCGCTCCATTTGCATAACCAACAGGAAAGGGAATGAGTACTGCACAGTTGCCGAAAGAAGATCCGTGACAACTGGCAGCGCCGTTGCTAGCTTTCTGCGAAGCGGAAACGGCTGCTCGGGAAACAATAACCCATACCTATAGAGTTGTGACAAAACTGAGGTGTTGTAATAGAGATGTATACAAAGCAGAGTTACGTGGTTGGTTGAGGTAGGAGTCACTGCATCTGGGAGGGAACTTCTTTCGTCAACTACACTATAGTTGTTGTGCAAGGTACCCTCTGCCGCGCTGCATATGGCAGCTTGTGGTTGATGCAGTTGTTGCAGCGAATAACTGATGATTACACTAGTCAGCAAATTTAATCTTTTTGTTTGCATCTGTTTTGCAAGGGGGTCGATTTACCTGATTTTGCGGTGCTGAATTCAGTGATAAAATCACCTTATCTCTGTCTCAAGTCACATCTTCTAGATACACAGCAGAATCAAAAACAGTACTGCTGAACACTGACATGTTTAAAACAAACAACAAATACATATTCAGAACTTTAGGACTAAATGCTGTTTAATATGACCATAGAAAGATAACGCACCGAATGGGACAGAAACCTGTATTTGTGAAGTAGATGCACAGAACAGACAAACAAAAGGATACAATTTCTTCAAGAGAAAGAGATTCACAAAATTGAGCAAGTTAATAATGCGTTGGTCCACCTTTGGCCCTTGTTGTTGTGGTCTTCAGTCCTGAGACTGGTTTGATGCAGTTCTCCATACTACTCTATCCTGTGCAAGCTTCTTCATCTCCCAGTACCTACTGCAACCTACATCCTTCTGAATCTTCTTGGTGTATTCATCTCTTGGTCTCCCTCTACGATTTCTACCCTCTACGCTGCCCTCCAATACTATATTGGTGATCCCTTGATGCCTCAGAACATATCCTACCAACCGATCCCTTCTTCTAGTCAAGTTGTGCCACAAACTTCTCTTCTCCCTAATCCTATTCAATACCTCCTCATTAGTTATGTGATCTACCCATCTAATCTTCAGCATTCTTCTGTAGTACCACATTTCGAAAGCTTATATTCTCTTCTTGTCCATACTATTTCTCGTATATGTTTCACTTCCATACATGGCTACACTCCATACAAATACTTTCAGAAACGACTTCCTGACACTTAAATCTATACTCGATGTTAACAAATTTCTCTTCTTCAGAAACGCTTTCCTTGCCATTGCTAGTCTACATTTTATATCCTCTCTACTTCGACCATCATCAGTTATTTTGATCCCCAAATAGCTAAACTCCTTTACAGCTTTAAGTGTCTCATTTCCTAACCTAATTACCTCAGCATCACCCGAATTAAGTCGACTACATTCCATTATCCTCGTTTTGCTTTTGTTGATGTTCATCTTATATCCTCCTTTCAAGACACTGTCCATTCCGTTCAACTGCTCTTCCAAGTCCTTTGCTGTCTCTGACAGAATTACAATGTCATCGGCGATCCTCAACGTTTTTATTTCTTCTCCATGGGCTTTAATACCTACTCCGAATTTTTCTTTTGTTTCCTTTACTGCTTGCTCAATATACAGATTGAATAAAATCGGGGACAGGCTACAACCCTATCTCACTCCCGTCCCAACCGCTGCTCCCCTATCATGCTCCTCGACTGGTAGAAATTTAGGTTTGCCTTAGCTTAATCTATTTTCTAAGATGAGTCGTAGGGTCAGTATTGCATCACGTGTTCCAACAATTCTGCGGAATCCAAACTGATCTTCCCCGAGGTCGGCTTCTACCAGTTTTTCCATTCGTCTGTAAGAATTCGCGTTAGTGTTTTGCAGCTGTGACTTATTAAACTGATAGTTCGTTAATTTTCACATCTGTCAACACCTGCATTCTTTGGGATTGGAATTATTATATTCTTCTTAAAGTCTGAGGGCCCTTATGCAAGCAATTATTCGGCTTAGCCCTGATTGGTATAGTTGTTGGATGTTCTCCTGAGACTTATCGTGTCAAATTCTGTCCAGCTGGCTCGCTATGTCGCCAAAATCGCGAGATGATTGCAGTCTCCTCCCCTTTGTGCCCCAAACGTTCTCAACTGGGAAGAGATTTGGCGACCTTACAGGTCAAGTTAGGGTTTGGCAAGCACGAAGACAAGCACTAGAAACACTCGCTGTGTGTGGACGAGCATTATCTTGCTGAAATATAAGCACAAGATGGCTTACCGTGAAGGGCAAGAAAAGTGGGCGTAGAATATCGTCGACGCACCGCGGATGAGAAGGAAAAAGAGCTTTCAGTAGAAGAAATGTGTTTCACAATACCGAAGTTGAACAAGTGCTCATAGGTCTTCAGGTATGCATTCTATAGACGATATTTACTAGCCCGTTTTCCCAAACTACCGACTCTGAAACTTGCCTACCCTAGAGCCTTAGAACAACAGGCCGGTACATGTATTTGTTTGTACGAGGTATCAGAACGATTTCCACTTATAACTCTCGACCGGGTGGTTCCGGACCAGCGTCCCTTACCTCATACTGATACAATCACCCTTCTCCAACCTCTCTGAAAATTTGTAACATCACCACGGAACCACACTGTTTACACCCAAGGCACTAACCATGTCGACGATTTTGCCGCAAAATGTTCAGCTGCGTATCGAACAGAGGAGTCAATACTGCTATCCAAAGTTCCTGCTTTATCTTTATGTAAGATATCCAGCTGTTACTAGCCACTATTTCATTCTACACTCGTAGTTCAAAAGAAAAAAACTCTTTCTGTTACACGTGCCAATGCAGATACAGAATCTCAAATTAGTACTTCCTTTCGAAATATTCACGCATTTGATTGTCATCTCAGAACAATTTCACTTCAGAAGTCCCCTCTGTCCTAATGAAATATGATTTAAGCTGAGACACGTATATATTCTTCTGTACCGTAACACAGATTACAACAGTGCCGTGATCTGAAGGGTTGTCAGTGCGAATTTTGTTGAAATTGAGTCAAGATGTTTCCGAAAACCTATAAAACTGAGAGAAACTCTTAACTACAACATACCACTCTGTTCTAAAACATCGTTCACGTTTTGGAATGTGTCAATTCCTACACATTCACGTTAGGATAGTTTGTCCTTCACTTGATGTTTTTGTTTTTTGTTTTATATTTTCTTTGGTCACGATTATCAAAAACATCTTGTATAGGGTCACTAATGTATCTATAGCTCTGTAAAACGTCTGTGTTCTTTCTTAGGAGGTAGAACGTTTATAATACCACTGTTCTCGTTTTGGGAAATTGTCTTTCTCCAGTAATATTCTGCAAAATCCCATTGTAGGACTTATCCCCCAGCTTTAATTGTTTTCGTTAAAATTAACTGTCATCAATTTCTGATTCTTCTGTTTAGTTATATAAACATTTAAAGTAACCTTTGGATGCTTGTACCATTTTCTCTCTGTTGTTTGTTACAGCGTTACCCGCCAGTTTACCCGATGAAACGTGATGTCTAGCCAACATAAGTTTCTGTTTTGTTTTCGTCATACTGTTACTGTTTTCAGCTGTTTATTGGAATAAATTTCACAATCGAAATGTACTGCAGAGAAGACAAATGTCAATTACATTACTAAGCAAAAGTGAGAAACTATTTTTTAAGATTGCATTGTCAATGTTTTTATCCAGAAAATAAACTTTACGCATTAAAACTGAGAAGTTGAATATAAACACCGTATTAATCTCAAACCTGCTGTTTGACGGAACACCAAACATTTCAAGGAGTTTTTTTCCATTGCGAAGTATGAAGCTCAGAGGAAATGCACGAATGTCCATTTCTGTACAGTGTTCGCTAGTAAAAACGACGTCATGTCAGCGAATCTACTTCTAGGAAAATGCGTACGGAGTAATTTGAAGTGGAACGACCACATAAAACTTATCGCAAGTAATGGAAATGCCAGACAAGCTTATTGGAAGAATCCTCAGGAAGTTAAGTCCATCTACAAACATGGTCGCTTCCAAAACCTACGTTCCGTCAGTGCTTGAATATTGCTCAGCAGTCTGCGATACGTCCAAGGTGGGACTGACAGAGGAAAAAGAGAAGATCCAAAGGAGAGCACCACGTTCCATCACCGGTTTGCTTGTCCTGGAGATACTCATCCAAGTATAAGTAGCAGACACTACAAGAGAGGCATTGTCCATCGCGGTGTACAGTTAAAATTCGGATATCGAATTTTCATAAGTGAGTATATTGCTTCCTTCTACGTATACCTCGCGAAAAGAACGTTAAGGCAAAATTAGAGAGATTCAAGGGCTCGCGGAGGATTACCAACACTCGTTCTTCCCGTGGACCTTTCGACAATGAAAGAGGAAAAGAATAGGTGATATGGTATACAATGTACCCTCCGCCACACTCTAGAAGGTGCTTTACTGAGTGTAGATGCAGATGTTCAGTGAGATGCAGATGTTCAGTGTCAGGAAGTGGTGTCACCTGCTCCGGTATTCATGCTGATTTTGCACAGTAACTGTCTTTTGCGTCACAATGTCCTAAAGAACACACACAATGCCCGCAAGGCACTTCTTTTCCCCTTGGTTTGGGTGTTGCTTATGTGGAACAGCAAGGTGGTGGGTGCCGGGAAAAAAAGGCGAACCCTCTGCGGAAGGCCGACGTGCATTCCAGTCTGCTCCGCCGTGCGCCTATTGGCTGCTGGCGCCGAGGTTCAGCCAATGGGATTCAGCGCTCCTGCCAAGGACGCCGCGCCAGCGGCAATGCCATTGACGGAACGCCACCGACAACACTCAATGAGGCGGCTACGACGGGGTGGTTTAGAGGTGCGCCACGCTCTTAACACTGCAGTCTGTTGCAAATGCACGTCCTCCCGTCTAAGAATGGACAAACTATCAATAAGACCCGTCTTTCTATTTAGTTGCGTTTTTACTTGGTCAACGTAGAATCATAGTACGCAATCTGAGCTCAAACATCATCAGATATAGTGGCACCACAAAGTATTTACACTCCTACCATTATAATTATATACATTACAAACAAGTATAGGTGATGAGAATCCCTGACAGATTAAAACTACGTGCCGGACCGAGACTCGAACTCGGGACCTTGGCCTTTCGCGAGCAAGTGCTCTACCATCTGAGCTACCCAGGCACGACTCACGATCCGCCCTCACAGCTTCAGTTCCGCCAGAACCTAGTCTCCTACATTCTAAACTTCACAGAGGCTCTCCTGCGGACCGTGCGGAACTAGCACTCTTGGAAGAAAGGATATTACCGAGACATGGCTTAGCCACAGCCTGGGCACTTGCCCGCGAAAGGCAAAGGTCCCGAGTTCGAGTCTCGGTCCGGCACTCAGTTTTAATCTACCAGGAAGGTTCATATCAGCGCACACTCTGCTGCAGAGTGAAAACCTCATTCTGAAATAAAGGTGATGCCAAGACACTGGTATATTTATTTAAACGTACAGTAATAAACATAAAGTTCTTCTGTTATGATCAGTTTCTCACAACAAAAATACTAGTTTCCACAAAGTATTGGCGCTTCTACACAAAAATGAAGTCCCTCTAATTCACATAACTCAATTTTAGGAGCCTGTGGGCATGCTGTTGGCACTGATGACAGCTCGCAGGCGTCTTGGCAGGGAGTGAACGAAGTTGCGATTAATATCTCGCGAGATTTTCGATCATCCCTCTAACAACACGGTCTGAAACTCGCGCTTTCCTGGAAAATGACGTTTTCGAACTTTTGAATGGAAGATTATCGCGTTAAGATCAGGGCTCTTTGGTGGAGTGAAATCCCTTCTTGGGGCATTATATAATAGCCAGTCCCGAGTTCTAAGAGCCACATGTTTAGAATCGTTGTCTTGTTGGAAAAAAAAAAAATCTGTGCCATCAAGACCCAGTTTCTGTGTACTGCTATGTAAACGGTGGCGCAACACTTCGATATATTTACGATGATCCGCAGCACCTTCAGTAATCTTGTGACTGGAGCTCTGTAGTTTGCACTGTACTTTTCCCCTTCCGTAATATCTAAACAAGTTAAACTTGGATTCGTCAGAAAGTAGCACTGTATTCCAAAACTCAGTCGATTTACTGACGTAACCTTTGGCCAATTGCAAGCGTTTTCTTTGAATAACTTCCGAAATCATTGGCTTCTTTCTGGGATATCACCATGAGCATCAGCTGCAATAAAAACATGAGCTGACGTGTTTGTTGTACGTTAACTGGATGTCCGATACAAACGACCCTGCATTTTTAAAGGGTTCTTTTTGTGCAAGACGAACTATCCTTCGACGTTCCCTACGCCTAAGCTCTTGTACGTCCGGATCTGTGTTTATTGTCTTTTCTACCAGTGTCTTGAAACTTCTTGATGATTCCCTGCACCGTCGTATAAGTAAAAGAATGTTTTTACCAAGCTTACGGTAACTTTTACCTTACCAATGCATCAAAACAGCCCTGTTGCACAACGACACGGAATGCTCCTTTCTCTTCGGACTCATCGTGGCAACTGAATACCCCTTACACTGACAATCATGCAAGCGACTGACTGTTTGAATCGCCGATTGCATGAATATGTTACGATCGTCGTTGTCTGTCACGTACATTAAAACGTTATACAATGTGCCAATACCTTTTTGAGCAGGAGAAAACCCTCGTTTAATTGATTACATGTGTAACTGTTGTGTTGGTAAAGTATTTTTATATATAAATTATTTGAAGATAGTAACTGTTCCGAAAGAATAGATACCAACGCTGGCCTTCCTTTTAATGTAAAAGAACAGCTTATTCATTATCTATGTGCTACCTCCGTGCAGGGATGATAACATCACTTAAAGATGCCAGGTTAGCGGACGTTTTCAGAATTTCAGTGTTTTACTTTGATGCGAATAGGCACCTTACGGCCCTGCTAGTCAAGTACAGATGAAGACAGTTACGTGCACTCTATGCTAACACAGACGAGGGTTTCCAGAAGCGCACTCTTCTGAATTGTGACTTACTTCACATCCGAAATTAGAATTATATATTGATACCTTCAGCTGCTGACAGGCGTTGATATACATCAACGGGGACAGGTGAAAATGTGTGCCCCGACCGAGACTCGAACCCGGGATCTCCTGCTTACATGGCAGACGCTCTATCCATCTCAGCCAACGAGGACACAGAGGACAGTGCGACTGCAGGGACTTGTCCCATTGGTATCTGTTCTTTCGGAACAGTTACTATCTTCATATAGTTAATGGCTACCCGGCCATTGACCTTCTTCCGTGCGAATGCGCACACTTGCCCCAACTCTTACGGGAATGATTCCCGGTGGGGTCAGGGATTTTCTCTGCCTCGTGATGACTGGGTGTTGTGTGATGTCCTTAGGTTAGTTAGGTTTAAGTACTTCTAAGTTTTAGGGGACTGTTGACCATCGAATTTAAGTCCCATAGTGCTCAGAGCCATCTGAACCAATCTTACGGGAATCCTCACTTTAGTCGTCGCGAGTAATGAGTGAATGGGCAAATCTCATTTAGGAACATTACGAATGTAGGTTGCGGACAGTTGGGAATGTGGGTCTCACGGGAAGCGTGCAAGGGATAAGTCCTTGCAGTCGCGCTATGCTCTGTGCCCTCGGGGGCCAGATGGATAGAGCGCCTGCCATGTAAGGAGGAGATCCCGGGTTTGAGTCTCGGTCGGGCCACACATTTTCAGCTGTCCCCGTTGACGTATATCAACTACACATGTTGGCAGCTAAGGGTTTCGATTAAGTATCATTTCTTTCTACAGATTGTGATCGTTTCTAAGTTTTGGTTACTGATAACTTGACACCAGTGCCTGTGAGTTTAATTTGTACACCACAGCACTGAAGATTATCACTATGTTATTGAAAATCGATTTTGCCATCAATAAACCATCAGTATTACGGCCAACGCTGACCTTCCTTTTAATTTAACATATATGGTCGTGAAACGTCCCCTTAGAACAATTATACATGACTGTGCTTAAACTGACACACAATATTTTTAGCGCAACGCAATCTGACTTTCAATAATCCCTACAAAAGAATGGCCCTGACTAACATTAACCTATACCTTTCACAAATCACTTACCTCACAAAAATCTTGGTTACTCGAACTACTGCAATACAGCGAGCGCCACTACTGCCAGCTAAATAAAAAATTCACACTACTGAAGGCATTAACTACTGATAGGCATAGTTAGCAAATGAAAGATTTTGATAGAGAACAAACAATGTATTTACCTTAATAGTCATAATATATATAGCAGTTCATGACATCCAGTCTTACAAATTTCAAAACTCCGCCATCTCTCTCCCCACGTCCACCACTGCTGGCGGCTCACCTCCAACTGCGCAACGCTAAGCGCTGTTCACATCCAGCTGCCCAACACTACAATGGCAGACAACAATGCAAACTAGCCACAGACTGCACACAGCACAGCCAGTGATTTTTCATACAGAGCGCTACGTAACGTTGCCAATAAGAAAATATAAACAGCCTACTTACAATCGTTGTGCACACAGCACTCCACGGAGTCACCAATCAAGCTGTTCTTTGCTGTGAGACTCTAATGGAGTACCAACGAACATCTCGAGGAAATGAAAAACCCAGAAGTTTACGGATGTGCCGTCGACTTTTAATTTAAATTCTTTCAGGCAAAGCTGAAAAATGATTATAGAAATTGTATGCTAACGAACGTACACCTACAGAACTCTCACGTGAAATAGCTGATCACCCTTCAATATAACTCACAATTAATACGTTTACTGTAATAACTGTTGTAGGAATTGTATGTCTTTCACAAATCACATCCTAAGCTTCATTACTCTATGCCTTGCTAGCAGAATCGCGATTTTGCATGCACGCTCAATTACACAACTCCTCCATGAAGACCGGCTTGGGTAGCACAAATAATTTCGTTGCGTGGTCATTCAGTGCGAAGCAAATGACGTATGAACTGATTCGGCTCTATCTCTTTCTTCAAATGCTCTTCAAAATAGATATTAAAAATGAAATATGGACTATGTGGGTTTAGCTTATTTTTGAGAGGTTTTATCCTATGAGTATAAACATATCAGAATGATACTATATTAATAATAAATGCGTGCGCGAGCTGTCCCTACCTGTTCTATCACGGTCTCCAATCAGTTTAAAAGACCATAAAGCTCACTCAATATTCTCCCTATAGTTGTTCGAGGGCGTACAGAAAAATAATACTTCCGAATTTTTTTATTGTGTTCTCAACATCGGCAGACGTATTATATATCGTGCATATTACTCAGTCAACTTCCCAGTTTTGTTGACGCAAGTTGCAGTCCTCTGCTGCTAGCGGGCTCCGATCTGTAACATGGCGTTTTGTAACGTATCTCTGTCACTACATGAGAAACAACGTGCTGTAATCGAGTTTCTAACCGCAGAAAACTTGCCTCCATTGAGCTCCATGTAAGGATGATAGCTGTGTACAGTGGCGATTACGTCGACATCAGTAACCTGCGACACTGGGCCATTTGTGCAAGTAATGAACGAGACGGTGATGGTAACCTCAACGTGTGTGACAGAGTTCGGAGTGGAGGAGGCTCATCGGAATCAGGTTGATGAAGTCATCAGAGAAAATAGTCGGATGACACAGACACTGCTCTCAGATAAGTGCGGCATCTCACGAGAGCGTGTTCGGGCCATCACTGCGGAACTGCGACAAATAAAACTGTGCGTAAGGCGGGTACCGCGAATGCTCATTCCTGACATGAATCAGGTGGCATTTGACGTCTGTCAACAATTTATTTTGCGATATGAGCGAGAGGGTGGTGTGTCCCTTAACAGCCGTGGGACACGTGATGAGAGCTGAGGTTCGTTATTTTGATCCCGAAAACAATATAGCATCAGTGTAGTTCCGCTACGAAGGATCACTGACTCCAAATATGTTAAAGAGCTTGCCATCAGCAGGCAAAGTCATCCTCATAGTGTTCTGGGATGTTCAAGGTGTGGTGCATTTCGAATTTGTGTCTAAAGGCACCACCATAAAATCTGAAAGATATTGCGAGACTCAAGAAAACTGAACGCACGAATTCGAATACTTCGCCACGTATGGCGCACACTCTCCTTCACCGCCGGCCGAAGTGGCCGAGTGGTTAAAGGCGCTACAGTCTGGAACCGCACGACCGCTACGGTCGCAGGTTCGAATCCTGCCTCGGGCATGGATGTGTGTGATGTCCTTAGGTTAGTTAGGTTTAAGTAGTTCTAAGTTCTAGGGGACTTATGACCACAGCAGTTGAGTCCCATAGTGCTCAGAGCCATTTGAACCATTCTCTCCTTCACCACGACAATGCCACACCACACACAAGTCCTGTGATGTGTGCAGCAATTAGATGTCTTGAGTTCACTGTCCCTAAAGCCCCGAGTTGGCTCCATCCGATTTTCATCTGTTTCCAAAGTTTAAAGAACATTTTCGAAGACTTCGCTTTGATACTGATGAATTGGTGGAGACAGCAGTAAGGTTTTGGCTTCGTCAACAAACTGAAACATTCTCCAGTGACAATATCATCAAACTGGTATCTCGTTGGGAGAAATGTGTTCGTCACCAGAATGACTATGCTGAGCAATAAAAATGTAGACATGGAGAATAAAGATGTAGAATTTTACTTGAAGACTGGAACAGTTTTCTCGTTAAAAATTGCAGAGTTACTTTTAGGCACACCCTGGTACTTGCAGTACTATCTTTTGCTTATACATCACTCTACTTTATGAGGTCAAGTGTCAATTATTCCATCTTCGTTCAAACGCGATTTGAAGTTTACGAATAAATCGTATGACTAACAGAGTCAGAAACTTCACAATAGGCGTACTGTAACAAAATTGTTTAGCATGAGAGCGCAAGTGAGTCACAGGAAAAGGGAAAAGGTGAGAAAGGTAACAGAGAGGGAGTGGAGTAGAAAGGTGACAACCCTTTGGGCACGCCGTCTTTCACATCTTGTTACTTACGTAGTCCCTGCAGAGGCACTGCAGCCATCTCAGCTACGTAGCGAGTGATTGTAGACATGACAGGGAATGACAGAGTTTGTTTGCCTCTAGGAACAGTAGTTGTGACACTAGATTTTTCTGTGTTGGAGAGGACGGCAGGGAGACTTGGCCATTGCGGCAGAAGTCAAAGAAACAGCCGTAGGCTCTTCTTGGAAAGCATCCGGGCCTTTACAAAAGCTTGACCGCTTTGCTTGTGAGCGCAGTAGATGTCTCTCTCCATAATGTCGGTCAAGGAGGGCGGTCCGGTTTTCAGCAGGTCAAGGGCCAGTGGCGTGCACTTCGGAAGCGTATCGTCCACCTCTGGTGTGCAACCAGCAGACGGACACTGAGCTTTGTGATTTCTCTGAGAAGTAGTGCATTGTCAGTCGCAGGCGTGGGATGCACACATGTTTCTCTGGCGCCAAGTTTAGCGGGAGAGAGCACAGACTATGGCGGCAAACTTTCGCACTGGAGAGTACCGCTGAGCCGCATCTATGCGGGAGTTCTGGCGCAGTGTTATAAGTACTCAATTGGTGCAATTTGCGCTAGCAGCTTGGCCATTGGAGGGATACTTTCTGGCGACTGCTCGTGGAGTTGATGTCGAGGAGGTAAAAGAGGAAAGATTTTTGTGGATTCAGTGGATGTTCATCGTAGAGGACGGTCTGGGCAGTTCGGCCGAGGTACACTGTACGCTCGGCAAATTGGCGGAGAGCCGCCACAGAGAAAGGTCTCGTTTTTTTCTGTCCGTCAGCCGTGATTCTCTGCGCATCTCGGCGTGAGGGTATGCCGGCCGCGGCCTTTGTAGTTTCGCGCCTGCGGCCAGTCTCCTGAGCACCTGATGGGCAGTTCAGTGGTGAGCATATCGTCAGCCAGGAGCTATTAGCAAACTTTGTCTCGTGACTTACTCTTCCATCTGATTTGCAGCCCTGTATTTCAACCACTTTGTGTGATATTGACGATCATCTAGCGGTTCACGATCTCGGTCAGTACCTGACATACATAGTCACAAAGCGTTGTTGCTATTACCTTGAGGGAGGCATCGGTTTAGCTTGACCTCCTTCCTCTTTAATAACTTTTCCAGCCATCAGCATCATCTGACACCGTGTATTTTGTTTCGTGTGTTTTTTTAAAATTTGATCTGGGAATTCACATGCTGGCTTTATAATAAGCTAAATAAGAAAAGAGCAATATTTCACTTCAGTACCCTGTTCATCCTAACCATTTGATTTACAGTAGATCTTTGTGAGCTGAGAGTACGTAATAAGGTTAGGAAAACTTACATAATGTAAAAGCGTCAGAATATTTAATGAACTGCAGTTGGTGATTGTCTCAGTCATAACTGACAGAACGAACACACAAACACACAAACACCAATCCCCCCACCACACAGGTGTCACTTAATATGATCATAGACTTTAAATTTTGTTCCTGTGGTCGTAGAAAACGTTAACTATGAGGATCGACCTTTTTCCAAGAACACAGCCATTTTTTTACCATATATCTATCCAAACGTGTTTCAGCAAGGGATGTTCATTTATTTCTCTGTAGATTAAATTTTGTATCTCCTGTGGGAGCTGTCTCTCTTCGATGCAATTTACTCAAAAATCATGTAGCTAAATTCTAAGCAGCTAGGGTACTGAACGTGTTCTAGCAAAGCCTAATCGAATATAGAAACGCAGCAGTAAAATGTCGAACAACGGGTGGCACCCCGTATAGCAGTTAATATAAAGATACGTCTGAAATGGATCTACAGCCACAGTTTTACAACGTTGGGGTAAAGATTCCCAATGATGATGCTGTATCTACGCTGAAAGAAGTCTGGATGAAAACTATTGTTTTCTAGCAAGGAGACGAATCCGACTGATCATTGTCATCTTTACACTTGATTGACTAACCTTATCATTGATTCCATAGATTTACGAGACAAATGCAGGTGTGTGTCGAAGTGACAGGTTAACTGGAACTGAAGGTTGTGTGTTGCCAATAGTTACGAAAATTAAAGCTAATTAGGACTCAAGTGAAATCGTTTAGATGAAATTAAGTGTTAGAAGTCCACTAAGTCTTACCATTCGGTTTTAGCTTACCAGTTGTCTGAACACTGCGATTCTGAACTCAATACTTGTGTTTTTAACATCAGAAAGAGTTGACCGTCAACTCGCGATTACTGCACATTTAACTTAATGTGCACACATGTTGCAATGGGGAATTTTTACTGTAAGTTACAGTAACTGTAAGTTACTTCATATCTCTAGGCACATAAAGGACAAATATTCGGCACCTAAGGAACAAGAAATTCCACTAGCAACAGACCACTATTTATTTCTTCTACAGCCAAGTTGTAACAACGATAAAACGGCTCACAAAAAACAAACATCACTGTTAGAAAGAGAGCAGTGAGGATTCTGGGACAGATAACGATCTTATCTCAAGGTCACTTCCAGTGTTTGGTTACACCGAAAGTTTCTGGGCGAGTTACATTCAAGGTCAGCCCAGGGAACTCCCATCCTGCCCACGCAGCTGCGGCAATTGTATGTCGACATCCAGGGTCATGACGTAAGCCGATAGTGATCGCGTGGTCGTCGAGCACTTGTGTGATATGCAATCCAGGTCATCATTTACCAGGGTACCCGTGCATACCTCTTGGACAACAATGTGATATAAAATTGACAGTAAAATGAAGTTAATCCTCTCTCCTCCACCTTTATTTCTGGACCAATAACATTCAAGTTCGCCCTCGCCCCCTCCTCGTTTTAGTACTAGAGCAACTGTGTGGGACGTATTACTCGAGGGTTATACACTGTAGTGAGAGGATCAGGTTTTTTTCGGGTCAGAATGTGGGTATTTGTTATAAATAATAATAATAATAAATATTTTTATTATTCCAGTTATTTGAGTTTCATCATTCGAGGTCTGTGCACCGTAGTGGGAGGTCAGATTTGTTTCGGGAAGGGGGTGTGTGTGTTTGCTATAAATAATAATAATAATAAATTAATTTTATTATACACATGTTTTATCATTCAAGGTCTGTTCACTGTAGTGAGAGAAACATCAGCGTCAGAACAGTCATCCTATTTAAAAAATGGCTGCCAATATTAGTACAATTTAGTAAGTAAGGTACTTTGAAATTACATTGTGTGTATAAATTAATGAAATCGTGCCATTTAACATTAATGTAATTTGTGATATAAGCTACTTTGACGTGACAGTATGTAACTGAATTACTAAAATATGATGATTACACGGTATATTCTGCAACATTAGTACATCCATTCCTCTAGACGTGTTGTGTGCGACAGGGTGTTACCCTACTTAAAAATGGTGGCCAATATTACCGTAATAAATTTTCTGCAATGATGTCTTCAATTTTTGTATCTTAATTAACACATTTAGCATCAAAATATTGGGCGTATTCTGTAAGCATTGCACCTCCCATTGTAATCTGCTATAATTTTAACCAATTTTTCCACAAATACCCACCATAAGTACAAGACTGAGCAACCACCACAGTGCAGCTAGCAAATTATTGCTAGGAATAACACATCCCTACACTACTAATGTATGATGTCACTGTAAAAGTGTCCACAGCAGACTCATAAATAACAACAAAAGAATCCACACAGTGCTAAAATGAGACTATAAAATCAATTACTCTTATCACAGGCAGAAAACGTATGTCATAGTGTACTAAAAAGCGATGATGTCACTAATAGGATGCCTTAGAGAAATGAGAGACAAAAAGAAGATAGTATACTTGTAAATAACAGTAGAATAATCCCAGCAGGAGCATTTTTACACATCGCTAAATTTACACTGGAAAGAGGATGGATAGAGAAATGAAATGCATTTCATTTAAAACAAACTAAAAAAATAGTGATGCGGAGGCCTGTACGTAACGTCGTCACCATTCAGCTCTCCAGCTAGGCTGCTCAGGGCAAACCGCCACTAGCAGTGGCTGACACCACGCCTACGCCTCAGCTCCAGGCTGGGGGAACCACCGACATGGACACTGGTACCCACACACAGTAAACAGTGGACAGCAGGAAGAAGCCAGCAGAGCCGCACTGGCCGAGAGACAGAACCCACACCAGAGTATACGGACCCAGTCTCAATATACAGCAACTTCCCAGAATACAGTCTGTATCAACTGCTCTAAATAACTTTTATTACATATCTCTAATCCCAGACAAGATTTTCGGAAATTAAGTATTACAGTGTTCAACGTACTAATAAAGTTCTCCTTCAATAATAATACTGTCTCAGCATTTTTTATTTTTTTGCCATATATCATGTGCTAGCAGTATGGAGTGGACGGTCTGTTGTGAAACTTTTTCATTTCAGAATAATTATCGATGAACGGTTGAGTTTCGGAAATGCTTTGACATCCATATACATTAATATCTTGGCGTTTATTATTTGTTACCGAACTACTCACTTCCCCATCTCTCATCCAACATACATACACGTGGGTCATTGTAATAGGAAACTAATTCAACTATTGCTACAAAGCACTGTCCCCGTAAAATTACAAAGGACTCTGGCATATGGTGTATACAGTACCTACTACATCGAAAAAACGTACTTGAAAATCGAAATCGTCTTCCAAAATGTATTATACAAGTGATAATTCTATTTTACGTTTGCTACAGCTGCTAGTATTTCCAGCGGTGTATTACCATTGGTGCAACAGACCTACAATATGTGCCTCCCACCAACATAAGAATCTACGGCCGCCGTGTAGCAACAGGTGGCTCTGATGCAACGATCTAATGGTAGCTCCGTGAATTCTTCCGTAATTAGGGCAGATTTCACCATATCATAGTATTGTGCAGAAACATCCAGGTAGGAAGTGACAGCACGACCTACCTTAGTAGGTGACGGCAGACAAAAGCTCGTTCTGTGACCATTAAAACGACTTAGTACCCAGGGAAATGTCCGGAATGTCCACAAGTTGGTAGCACCTACGATCGTATATCAGGTGCTAACTGCTAGAAGCAGGACGTGACAGGGCACACAGGACGCCACCAGCCGAAGCAACTAACAGCAGAGTAGAATGCAAGCTATGTTGAACACTCATTTTTAAAAAAACTAGGTCTAATTCTCGAGGGTATTTTCCAGAAATGAAGTGTTATCAACATTCTACAGTGAATTTAGGACTGGCATCCGACTGTGACTTTCACGTAATAACAGAAATTGAGAAAAACGAGAAGAAACATAATACATATTTATTTTTGTAATTTGTGGTAGGCTTACAACTCCAGTTTCGCGATATTATTTACCAGTTGTTTTCTGAGTGCGCTTACTTTCCCACACCGTGATGTATTTTTAAATAACACACGACAATAGAAGCATTCGAAAATCGGAATAATTCCCTGAAAAGCGACGTGCATGTGATAAATAATTCGAATTTTAGATTGGTCCACATGGGTAACCTAATGTATTTTACGATGACTTACACTGAAGAGCCGAAGAAATTGGGACACTTGCCTAATATCAGGTAGGACGCCCGCGAGCACGCATAAGTGCCGCAACTAATGTCTGAAGTAGTGCTGGAGGGAACTGACACCATGAGTCCTGCAGGGCTGTCCATAAATCAGTAAGAGTAAAGAGGGGGTGGAGGTCTCTTCTGAACAGCACGTTGCACGGCATCTCAGATATACACTACTGGCCATTAAAATTGCTACACCATGAAGATGAAGTGTTACAGACGCGAAATTTAACTGAGATGCTGAAGATGCTGTGATATGCAAACGATTAGCTTTTCAGAGCATTCACATAAGGTTGGCGCCGGTGGCGACACCTACAACGTGCTGACGTGAGGGAAGTTTCCAACCGATTTCTCATACACAAACAGCAGTTGACCGGCGTTGCCTGGTGAAACGTTGTTGTGATGCCTCGTGTAAGGAGAAGAAATGCGTACCATCACGTTTCCGACTTTGATAAAGGTCGGATTGTAGCCTATCGCGATTGCGGTTTATCGTATCGCGACATAGCTGCTCGCGTTGGTCGAGATCCAATGACTGTTAGCAGAATAAGTGTAAGGAAGTCGTTTCTGAAAGTATTTATATGCAGTGTAGCCATGTATGGAAGTGAAACATGGAAGATAAATACACTCCTGGAAATGGAAAAAAGAACACATTGACACCGGTGTGTCAGACCCACCATACTTGCTCCGGACACTGCGAGAGGGCTGTACAAGCAATGATCACACGCACGGCACAACGGCACAGCGGACACACCAGGAACCGCGGTGTTGGCCGTCGAATGGCGCTAGCTGCGCAGCATTTGTGCACCGCCGCCGTCAGTGTCAGCCAGTTTGCCGTGGCATACGGAGCTCCATCGCAGTCTTTAACACTGGTAGCACGCCGCGACAGCGTGGACGTGAACCGTATGTGCAGTTGACGGACTTTGAGCGAGGGCGTATAGTGGGCATGCGGGAGGCCGGGTGGACGTACCGCCGAATTGCTCAACACGTGGGGCGTGAGGTCTCCACAGTACATCGATGTTGTCGCCAGTGGTCGGCGGAAGGTGCACGTGCCCGTCGACCTGGGACCGGACCGCAGCGAAGCACGGATGCACGCCAAGACCGTAGGATCCTACGCAGTGCCGTAGGGGACCGCACCGCCACTTCCCAGCAAATTAGGGACACTGTTGCTCCTGGGGTATCGGCGAGGACCATTCGCAACCGTCTCCATGAAGCTGGGCTACGGTCCCGCACACCGTTAGGGCGCCTTCCGCTCACGCCCCAACATCGTGCAGCCCGCCTCCAGTGGTGTCGCGACAGGCGTGAATGGAGGGACGAATGGAGACGTGTCGTCTTCAGCGATGAGAGTCGCTTCTGCCTTGGTGCCAATGATGGTCGTATGCGTGTTTGGCGCCGTGCAGGTGAGCGCCACAATCAGGACTGCATACGACCGAGGCACACAGGGCCAACACCCGGCATCATGGTGTGGGGAGCGATCTCCTACACTGGCTGTACACCACTGGTGATCGTCGAGGGGACACTGAATAGTGCACGGTACATCCAAACCGTCATCGAACCCATCGTTCTACCATACCTAGACCGGCAAGGGAACTTGCTGTTCCAACAGGACAATGCACGTCCGCATGTATCCCGTGCCACCCAACGTGCTCTAGAAGGTGTAAGCCAACTGCCCTGGCCAGCAAGATCTCCGGATCTGTCCCCCATTGAGCATGTTTGGGACTGGATGAAGCGTCGTCTCACGCGGTCTGCACGTCCAGCACGAACGCTGGTCCAACTGAGGCGCCAGGTGGAAACGGCATGGCAAGCCGTTCCACAGGAATACATCCAGCATCTCTACGATCGTTTCCATGGGAGAATAGCAGCCTGCATTGCTGCGAAAGGTGGATATACACTGTACTAGTGCCGACATTGTGCATGCTCTGTTGCCTGTGTGTATGTGCCTGTGGTTCTGTCAGTGTGATCATGTGATGTATCTGACCCCAGGAATGTGTCAATAAAGTTTCCCCTTCCTGGGACAATGAATTCACGGTGTTCTTATTTCAATTTCCAGGAGTGTAGTTTAGACAAGAAGAGAATGGAAGCTTTCGAAATGTGGTGCTACAGAAGAATGCTGAGGATTAGATGGGTAGATCACATAACCAATGAGGAGGTATTGAATAGAATTGGGGAGAAGAGGTGTTTGTGGCACAACTTGACTAGAAGAAGGGATTGGTTGGTAGGACATGTTCTGAGGCATCAAGGGATCACCAATTTAGTACTGGAGGGAAGCGTGGAGGGTAAAAATCGTAGAGGGAGACCAAGAATGAATACACTCAGCAGATTCAGAAGGATGTAGGTTGCAGTAGGTACTGGGAGATGAAGAAGCTTGCACAGGATAGAGTAGCATTGAGAGCTGCATCAAACCAGTCTCAGGACTGAAGACCACAACAACAACAACAAGAAGCCAGCAGCAGGCCAGAGCAAAGAAAGTTTGATCTGGGAACTTTACCTCATACGCAACAAAATTATTTGTAAGGCTGGAGGTGTAAATCTTTTATATTATGTTCTGGGATGACGATCTCTCGTGTGGTGCGTGGTAGAAATCTTTTCAGTGAGAAATCTAAAGTGTTCAGTGAGAAAAATTTACGTGTAAAACAATAAGAATGCAGTGGGAATGTATTGGTTCAAATGGCTCTGATCAGTATGGGACTTAACATCTGAGGTCATCAGTCCCCTAGCACTTAGAACTACTTAAACCTAACTAACCTAATGACATCACACATATCCATGCCCGAAGTAGGATTCGAACCTGCGACCGCAGCAGTCGCGCGGTTCCAAGCTGAAGCGCCTAGAACCCCTCGGCCACCACGGCCGGCGGGAATGTATTCACATCTGTTGGACGAATGTTATGAAAACTAACATTCCAAACCGACATTTCACGTAAGTCACATCCAACGAAAATCTATGATGCAACCATCTATGGGTCGCGTGCTTATAATTATGTATTATTTATATTTTAGGACAGTTAATCTGTAGAAAACGCACCACATGTTAGAAGGAAAGCATATAAACCGTCTGAAGATGAATCAAAACGATTCAAAACAGGTAACGGTACCTTTTGAATAAAGGAACTGAAAGTAAATTTGTGGCTGGTTGCTATCCCAACACCAACATTTGTCTTCAAATAACAGCCACGGTCTCCAACCATGTCATCATATGACAAATTGCATAAAACACTATATATTTCTTTCAGAGAGAGACACTTTGAAACTTCTTCCCCTTTAACTGCCCTCTGTTACCACGTGTGCTATAATTATGAATCTGGTTATTTGACCTGGTCAGCAGGAGAGCGATCTCGTATTATGAGAAATATAATATTCTTGTTAGTGAAGTTTTATTTGCCTAGATCACAGAAATTACGACTATGGACGACTATGGCAGATTTTTGCTGTCTAATATTCCAGCGGAATGCCTGAACGAATTTAGAATATATGACTGTACTAAACTGTTATAAAAATAGTGTTACAAAAATTTATTTCAGATCTGAAGCTGGCAATTAAAATTTGCCAAAACTAGTAGTCTACAGATGGAATCACTTCGATCTAGGGAAATAAATTTCTCTAATAAGAAGATTGTATTTTTAATTATGATTCTGCTTCATATTTTTATAGAAGTTCAGTTTTCATCCTCCGTTGGTATACAGTTCTAGGTGGGAGCACCTCTTTGATACTTGTTTCCGCCTCTAAGGCAGTGCAACAAATAATGATTTCCCTTTACCAGATGATAAAGCTCGAACACGTAGGGTTCGCAAGTAGAAAGTAAAAAAAGAATATTAGTCGCAGATTAGTGGGGCGACATTGCACTCGACGCTTCGCGTTATAAGAAAAGAGCAAAAGCGCTACTCGTCGGAACGACTCAATACACCATCACTCAGCCACTGCCTACTTTCTGTTTCTTGACCCAGCGAAAACACGCAGCTTTATGTGTTTCTGTCCGCAGTGGGCTTTGGTGCGATTTAACATTTACTTTCATCCTGTCCGTTAATTATGTTAGTATTTTCCACATGCTCATTTCGGCGCCGATTCTACGAAGATCAACCTCATTACTTATCTAAGCATCCCACCCCACTTTTTTTCAACATCCGTGTGTAGCACCACATCTGAAACGCTTCGATTCTCTTCTACTCTGGTTTTCCATAGAATGCTGTGCTGTGCTCCGAATGTGCGTTCTCAGAAATTTATTCCTTAAATTAAGACGCAGAAAATTGCTCTTGGCGAGGAAAGTACACTTTGCTTGTGCTAGTCTGCTTTTAATGTCTTGTTTGCTTAATCCATCATGTGTTATTTCGCTTCTAAGGTAGCAAATCCTTTCTCTTCGTGGTCACCATTTTTTATTTTAAGTTAATCTCTCATCGCATTTCTGATACTCTTCATTAGTTTCGTCTTTCTTCTGTTTACTCCACCCATATTCCGTGTTATACGTTGTACCCATCCTTTCTACAAACATTTCTATTTCAATTTTTTCACATTTTTCTTAAAACCATTCGGATTGAATTCCCCGCCCTTCCTATTTATTCCATTCCTGAGTGACTGACATTGCTGTGATCCTGTCTTTCCCTGAACGTTTGTGCAGCTCCTTCTCTCGTTGATCAAACGAAGTATTTTTTCTGTTTACCCACGGTTTCTCCTTCTACCAATACTTGTGTTTCCAGTTTCTGTGATTGTCCTTTTAGTGATATCCATTCCTATTCAACTGTATCGCCTACCATGGTATTAATTATCGCAGTATTTTCATCTTCCGAGAATTTCACTCGCACATCGTCATTAATGAGTAATCCAATATCCCGCCTGCTTCCACACTGAGTCTTCTAGACGATTCCCTTAAACTTCAGCCTACTCTTCACCTTTAGTAAATTGTGGTCTGTACCTATATTTGCCCTTTGATACACCTCACAGCCCACTACATGATATCGAAATATCTGTCTAGCCACGATGTAATCCAGTTGGAATCTCCTCATATCACTAGATCTTCTCCAAGTATACCTCTTCCCCTTGGATTTTTGAATGGTATATTCGCTATTACTAGGTGAAATTTGTTGCAGAAGTTACATACTCTTTCTCTTTCGTCATTCCTGCTACCGAGATAGTGTTGTCATGTAATTCTGTCTTCTGATCCTTCCCCTACTACTACGTTCCAGTCTCCAAGATGATTGGATCGCCTCTCATTACGTACTGATTTACCCCTTTAATGCTCTTATATACATTCACGTTCAGGAAACAACAGAATTCCCAGAAACGACTAGAGATAGGACTTTCATATTCACGGAACACGTACATTAGCATTTTCTGCAGAAATGATTAGTGTTTGAACCATGTCGGCTTGCGGATTCAAGGTCAACATCGGTATCGCTGCGCAACACCACCTACAGGTAACATGTGCCTGCGACTCTCGTTGTTACTATAGGCCGAAGGTAATGCATCAGTGAGACTTGAGCAGACGCGCAAATGACTCGCAGACGTATGCGCGAACCGTACCGTCAAATCAGTGAGATTGAAAGAGGGTGCATTATTAGCATGAGAGAATGTGACGCATCCATTCGGGAAATTGCAGATCATGTGGAACGAAGTGTTTCGGTAGTGGAACGGATGTGTGCAGAATGATTCACGGAAGGCCGTAGAACATGATGAGGTGGGTCAGATCGCACCACCCAGACCACCCCTGGAGGAGATCGACACCTCATCCGAATGGGCGCAGCAGTCGAACAGAGTAACACACCGTACACTCTATCGGGAGTGACAGCCCGTCGCCGTTTATTACCAGACGGCAACGGTGTTAGGAAGGACGTCACTGGGGACAGAAACGGCATTAAATAACGTTTTCGGACGAATCCAGGTTCTGTTTGTTTGAAAATGATGGCCTATTTTGGTTCGCAGCAGCCAGGGGGGAGCAGCATCACAGTAACTGTATCCGCGCAAGACATACAGCAGCAACTCAAGGCTTTATGGTGTACGGTGCTTTTGGGTACAACCACAAATCGCAGATGTTGTGTGTCCAGAACACTGTGGCCAGTGTGACCTACGTTAATGACATCCTGCGACACGTAGACATACCCTTTCATACAACACTCCAGACGCCTTTTTTCAGCAAGACAATGCCTTGTTGGTGTCACAGGATGTCAGCCTTTTGCCCTGGCCCACCAGATCACGAGACTTGTCGCCAATCGAAAATGTGTGGGATGTGGTGAAACGACGGGTGCAGTGCTGTGATCCAATGCCAACCACCACAGATGAACATTGGAAGCAGGTGAATGCAGCGTAGATACCACAGGACGCCATCGCACCTTATACGCGTCGATGCTATCACGCACGGGACAAGTCATCAAGGCCAACTGCGGACATTGTACCTCTTGGGCAACAGGACACTTGCTAAACCGAGGTGACTGAAGTGCTAATCATTTCTGCAGAACATACTAATGTACATGCCCTGTGAGTATAAACGTCGTATGACTAGACGTACCAGGCGTACTGTTTTTTTTCTGAACATCAGTGTATTTTCAGTATTCCGCCATCCCGCCGACCGGGGTGGCCGAGCGGTTCAAGGCGCTACAGTCTGGAACCGCGCGACCACTACGGTCGCAGGTTCGAATCCTGCCCTGGGCATGGGTGTGTGTGATGTCGTTAGTTAGGTTTAAGTAGTTCTAAGTTCTAGGGGACTGATGACCTCAGAAGTTAAGTCCCATAGTTCTGAGAGCCATTTGAACCATTTTTGAACCGCCATCCCCCTCTTCCCTTTATCTACAATGTGCCTTAGTATTTACCACATCAGATTTTATAACCTCCATACCATTTTCAGATTTCTAACATTCCACATTCCGCCTCATAGAATGTTATCCTTTCGTTGGTTATGCAACTTTTTTTTTCGTGGCCACTTCCTACTTAATAGTCCCTTCCTGGAGATCCGAACGGGGGACTAATCTGAAGTCTTTTGCCAGTGCAGAGATCATCATGACATTTTTTAAAATGCAGTTTACACTTCTCTTGTTCCCCAGATGCCGAATTGATGCAAGTTCTATAGCAATGTTCGCTCATAAACTGGATGAGATGGGCCTGCATACAGTAGCAGTTCATGTCGGAATTGAAGCATATTGTCGTTCACATAGCGCAACACTCGACTTCAGTCGCTGTCGGTTATGATCTTTTACGTTGTTTTACGAAACTGTGAGTGGTACACAATTAATTGTAGTCGCGTTGCGCAGTCCGTGTTCATACACCAACAAATCGGGGAACTTCATTCACGGTGCGGTCATGGTCACGTCCAAACACGGTAGCTGCCCTCGCCACTCTGCCACATCTTTAAGCCGACATATTTTACTACGCTGGTTCCGCACACCCGTGTGCCATATGCGCACCACTTCACTGCCGTGATTTACGTTAGCAGTGGAGCGTTACATGGCCGAATGCACCAGTTGTACACATTCTGCTGCTCTTCAAAGCAACCAGAGAGATCGTTTAAGAGGATAACTAATTTGTACAGTGAGCTTATCTGCGGTATCTAAACTTCTGGCTGTATAGCTGCTAGCCAGATATCACGAACTTAATCTCATGCAGCAAGTCTGAGATGCTTCTGGAAAGAGAAGTTCCGGGAATAAAAGTCACAGTAGTATAAGTCACTCAGGGAGGAAATAAACAGTTGCATTGACGGTCGTATGCCTGCTCATAGTCCTCTTCTTTGGGGGCTTGTCACGTGGAGTGTATCGTTACAAGGAAGTGGCATTTACTTACTACGCAGCTTTTAGGCACCATTATGTAATGACGCATAACTTTAGGTGCTACTTGGGCTGATGAAACTACATTAGCTTTTTTCGTTACTCTCGCCGTAACGAACCGACCTACTTCATCAGTTCATTTCAGACACATGGTAATTTAGAATTTTTTAAAATAGAACTGCTTATTCGCGTCTTATTTATGCCATTTGATTATTCTAAGCTTTGGTGAAGTTTTTTCACATACTGTACATGGCATGGACTGTGGCTGTTTCATGTTATTTTGTGTAGACCAATTCTTGGTTTGAGACTTTATTTATTTATTATTGTGCTTGAAGTACAAAGTATATAATCAACGAAAGGAAATCGGTAGTTAATGTTTGCAGTTTATGCAAAGGTTGAACAGAAATTTGCCACGTCGAATGGTTTCGGCGTCGCTCTCATCAGGTCTCTCGTGATGCATGTGGCTGGAAGCGAAGGACACTGCTACAGATAGCTGTTAGTCCGCACAGCACCACACTTGTAAAAAACTAACTTTGCAGGAAGGCCCCACTTCTGCAGATATGTCTTGCATCTGATGGTACAAGAGTGTAATCTGTTGAGAGCCTTCCATGTTATCCAGTTCTCTGAATGGCCGGAAGGGAGCTCTTCATTTGAAACCATCCGCCGAGGATCTGCTGGCCGATGACCACATAAATGGTAGGCTTCCGTTGCCGAAGCCTTGCATTTCTCGCATCTAGCAGCTGTCTCGCTTCTAATTTCAGGAATGGCTACGCTAGCAAGACAGTGCAGTTTATCTACAGTGTGGGTCTTAAACGCCGTGATAACGCAGCAGATCTCATTAAACGCCACATCTGCGCTTCTGGCGTGGCTTGACTTGTACCCTACCGAACATGCATATTCAGCACTGGAGTAACATACCACTAGCGCGCTACGTGTCACGATGTGTGGGTGAGCTCTCCATGTGGTACCTGTCAGTTTCCGTATTACGTATGCTTTCTGTTTCCTGTTTAGGCAGTGTTTCTCACAGGCAAGCATACGGCCCAAAATCACTCTCTGATTTTTCGGAGTCGGACAGTGTTAAGCAGCAATTCCTTCGCAAGTGATTTGAAGGATTTTAGCTTTTTGTTTGTTCCTGAAGTGAAATACACTGGTTTGAGTTTTGGCAGGATTCGTCTTCGGGTTATTTTTATTGTAGTAGGTGATAAATTTTTCCAGGGCTTTAGACAAGTTTGTTCCACCTTAACAGTCGGCCTGAGCAGTGATTGCACAGTCATTAGCACAAACAAAACTCTGGGTTCCTTAAGGCAATGGCTGATCATTTGTGTGGATATTGAATGACAATGGTGCAGGTATACTACCTTGCTATAAACCATTCTCCCGTGTTCTC
This sequence comes from Schistocerca cancellata, assembly GCF_023864275.1. NCBI lineage: Eukaryota > Metazoa > Arthropoda > Insecta > Orthoptera > Acrididae > Schistocerca > Schistocerca cancellata. The sequence goes on along the minus strand of NC_064628.1, from coordinate 541,699,695 downwards.
CATCTGTTTCTTTGTCTATGAAATTGCACAAGGAATCTCCGTTTCTGGGGAAGGTCTCTGATGTTTTACAAGAGGCTGAAATCTTTGGTGATGTCATACAATTTTGTTTGAAGAGTGACTTTATCGCAAAACGCAGAGGGATTAATGAAGTGAAATATTAGAAAAATTCACTCTGTAGTTCTTATTGTGTATTAAAACTGTCGCTGGAGAATACATTAGCTTACTGCACTGCTTAGGCGATGCAGAATGACACCGGTGTTGGCCGGCCGCGATGGTCTAGCGGTTCTAGGCGCTCAGTCCGGAACCGCGCGACTGCTACGGTCGCAGGTTCGAATCCTGCCTCGGGCATGGATGTGTGTGATGTACTTAGTTAGGTTTAAGTAGTTCTAAGTTCTAGGGGACTGATGACCACAGATGTTTAGTCCCGTAGTGCTCAGAGCCATGTGAACACCGGTGTTGCTAAGTAGCTCTCGGTCTCAGCTAATGACTCCAAACAATACTTTTTGTCGTGGTTTTCAAAATAATGTGTATGTGTGACAGTCAGTGCGTCCATAAATTTATGTCAACAGTACTGTCTATCGTAATACTTCCTCATGTAATATGAAGGGAAGAACTTCCAGATGTTCTGAGAAATATTATTTATTTAATCAAAAATCGGATTTCGACCTTTTAGACGATCGGTTGGTGATGACTGAATCTCGCAACTACGCAGAAAATGATGTGCGACTTACACAGATATTACTGATCCAGAGAAAACATAAAATAATGAAGTGCAAAGTGTTCCCAAAGGAAAGTATTACTATTTTATGTTTTACAGAGAGTGTTACACTAACAAAAAAGGAAGCGCAAAGACTAGCACACTGGACTCGCATTCGGTAGGATGACGGTTCAAACACGCGTCCAGCCATTCTGATTTAGGTTTTCCGTGATTTCCCTAGATCGTTTCAGGCAAATACTGGGATGGTTCCTTTGAAAGGGCATGGCCAATTTCCTTCCCCATCCTCCCCTAATCCGAGCTTGCGCTCCGTCTCTAATGATCTCGTTGTCGACGGGACGTTAAACACTAATCTCCTCCTCCTCCTCCTCCTCCTCCAAGCAGTAAGACTGTGTAAGCCGGTGTTCTGATCCCTCCTTTGCTACAGCCTTCTTATACCCTATGGTCAGTAGATTTTTATCTGACTTCGCTTACTTAACTACCCGTTCAATATTCTCATATATTTTATCTATCTCTTCATTTTCTGCTTATGATTTCGACATGTACACATGAACTCTCTTTGTTGGCGTTCACCAGCCGCAGATTCTGATTACAATAACCCTACCACTGAACTTTTCTCAGTAACTCTCTCTGTACTACCTTCCTATCGAAATGAATCCTATTCCCGTTGTGCCACTTACAGCTGCTATTGATATTATACTATATTCGTCTTGTTTTTTTCCCATTTCACTTGACTGCTCCCACTTCCTATCTTTTCCTTTCCACATTTTGTAGCTTCCCTACCACGTTGAAACGTCTGACAATCCACGCTGCTACTCGTCGAATGTTACTGTTTCGTTGGTTATTCCATATTCTTCACACCGTCAAATCCTTCTTGGCAGTGTCCTCCCGGAGATCCGAATCGGGACTAATTCGGAATATTTTACAAATGTAAAAATCATCAATACACTTTTTGAATTTCAGGTCACATGTCCTGTGGATATACATTATGCAGTGGCTTCCGTTGCCTCTTTCATCTTCATGCCAGTGATCACTGCGTCTTTTAGGAGCAGTTTCCCACTCCTAGGGCATGGGATACTCCGCCGGCTTTGACAACGCCGCTGGGAGAGGAAGGGTGACTTTTTAACCCGAAGTCGTAGGCTGCCATTTTATTCAAATCTTATCTAGTGGTTGGTATCGAACCGAGGATCCAATGTTTTGATTACTTGTCAAAGACGCTACCCCCTGACCAAAACGACACTCTTACGCATTGTACAATAAATAAATGAAAGGCAACAATAAATGTTGCTTTGTAACAAACTCTGTTATTGTTTTACATACGCAATCTTTACCCTACATTTCTAATGGATAAAATAAAAACAAATTAGGTAATTCCCTAACAAACCATTTGTGATGTTAAACCATGTTATGAATGATCACTTTGTAAATCAAAAGAAAATAACAACTAAATCCCCTAAATGCAGTCCAGAACAGCTGCAGTCGCGCTGCATCTGTTATACACTTTTCTTGCGAATTTATTCTGAACGGTGTTAAATCTTCTGGGCGTTTGCAGATTTTGTATCTACCACTTGAGAATAGCATCAATCCGAAACCATACTGGTGAAAATCACAAATTACAAAACTGTGGAGTAATAGAGGAACTATGTTTTATCAGTTTCTGTTATCACCCCTGAGACTATGCACGAGAAATTTCCATTTTATGATACATTTAACTCGGTGCGTATCGCTTCAGTTATGTGCGGCGTGAGGTATTGTACCATTTTCGTTATAGTCAGCAATCTTTCAACTTGTTTGTTGCTGTGCTCTACCTGGTGCTACTTAGCTCCTAGTATATTCGTGTTGAAAAGAATCTTCACGATGCGTTTGGTGTACATCGCGTCAGTGTACAGCCCTTAGTTCAGAGTGACACTGCCAAGAAAACGAGGCTGTATCTGTGGCGAAAGGTATTTCAAAGTGTAGCTATCCCAATGAACGAAGTTAATAAGAGAACCACACTTAACAAGATAATTTCTAGACCTGCAAGATGAGGTTATTTTGAAGCGAACAGGCAAAACAATAAATAACTATCGGATTAAAATATATAAACTACTTTAAAAGCCTTAATGCCAACTGAAGTAAGGAGAACATTGAATTTATGAGAAAGAGCTCCCGTTGAGGCACTGTTAGCCGAAACAAGACTAAGAAGATCAGGAAAGTTTGGAAGTCGTTTTGCTACAAAAGTCATACGTTGCTGTCCTTGCATTCCCTCTTTCACCTTCAAAAATGTAAGGGCACTTCACTTCTTGTAGTGATACTTCACTGCAAACTGTAGCCTTTGTGCGGTGTAATTTCGATAGTATGATTAACGAGGGTTTGCAGGTGCCGAATATCTGAAATTCTGTTTGTTTCAGTATCCGATGATATAGAAATAAGCCCTTTTTTTAATGAAAAGATAGTTAAAAATTTTGGGGCCCCAGTAATTTTCCATTTTTCATTTCTGTACATTTAAATTTTGTAAGTATCAAACTACAAAACTGCCGACTTCCACGAGGGGCGGCCGGAGCCAGCTACGTTGAGAACGGTTGCAGCGAGGGAGCGAGACGGAAGAGCGAAGCAGCGGACTGCGTCTACCTGCTGCAAGGCGTGTTCCGGACAGAAGATGCCATTGGCCGGTATCGGTGACACCTTTTTGAGCTATAGTGTGCTGTGGTGGATTGGAACGGTCTGAATACCGGGCGTGTTCTATGTGGCTCAGCGGTGGTGTATACTTAACTGAGAGAACTCTGCGGGAGGGGAATTCGAAAACTTGTCATGCGATTCATATGTGCTGTATTCAGATGGTTATTCTCGTGTCGCGTCCAGAGAAAAATTCTGATGGTTGTGTTTTCTTTGTTAACAGTTTGCACTTAGCAAGGATAGACGAATGAGGAACTGCAGTAATTTTGATAGGATGAGTGCATGTGTTATATTCAATTCTGGTTGTAAAGTTTTTCTTGGTCGAGATACCACATTAAATTAAGCTGAAATTTCATTGTAAAGTTTTTTGACATATTGTTTAAAATCAATTATTTCGTGTTGTTTTTAAAAGTTTGGATGATTATTACAATTACAGCCCTTCCACTTAATGCTCTGTAACAAACACTGTAGAGTAGCGGTTCCCAACAGGTGGTCCGCGGACACCCAGGGGTGCGCGAGCTATGCCACAGGGGTCCGCAAGATGCTGTTAGAATAAAAAATGTATTAAATATATTTCGTATGATAACAGATTTTTTGTTCTGGCCGCTTCCTGCATGAGCAGAACTTTAGCGAACGCTAACTAATGCGTCTAGCGTCTTCCTAGACCCAACCGACACTTGCACACTCCAGCGCAAAACTAGAATTAAATAGAGGTAAACAGTTTTGCTGTATGCCGTTAGACTGAGCGCTGCCTCTTTGCAGCTGACAACTGACGTCATGGTCACTTTACACAGAAACTCGCATTTTAGACGACAATCGGCCATTGGTAATTTATTGCCAGTGAGTTTTAAGCTCAATATTTTTTCAATAATGAATATGTCAATGTTTTTTGTAAGTACCAAAAACAGAAAGCGTATAAAAAGACTTTTAATTTGGCTTCTTTAGGTACTTGATACCGTGGTATGACTATGTACCAATCATGCTCGATGAGAGGGTCCCCGAGAAAATTTGGTTAGGAACCCCTGCTGTAGAGTATCCGACGGACGATTGTTGGATTCAGTATTAATGCTGCAACGTATTTCTTTACCCATCGTTCTGAGTTCACTCCGACTAACGCCCGAACTGCTTCGATGATGACACCTTTTCTTAACGTTTACTGTCGTTCGCTGAGGGCGTTCACCCATGACAGATTCCTTTTTAGAGCTAGACTCACCTCCTCGAAATTCTCAACCTATTGTTTCTTGGTATGACAAAATGAAACGCGACCATGACGTCCTAAACTATATTGATGTTAGAATTGCCGTCGAGCAGCACTCACACTGAGACCATTTTTTTAAAATGGCCTTTACAGAAAATGCACGTTGCATATCAGTTTACTGCATGTTTACTGCATGGCAAGGAGCTACGAGCAGAGATATGCCACTCCCACCTATTTATCAATCACTCATGGTTACCGTTACTACTTTTAATGTTTCCCGTTTCCCTGAGCAGTCTTGAAATTCAGTTTTGTTTCACTAAATTTTGTGTGGTGATGGGTATTCGGTTATATAATTCAGACAAATAGTTACTCATTTCACAGATCATATGAACGAATCTTTTATCGAAACGAGTGAGTTTACAGGACATGCGTCTGTGATTACTGCACAAATGATCAAAAAATTTTGGTGCTGCATATTGAACTCCTTTCTGAGTCTCTGGCAGATTCAGTAACGGGTAATGAAGACTATTTTTCCTCTAGCGTTGTAGATATGAACATCATTATTTTTTCAGATTGTGATGGATTATTTATGATGAATTTCATAGGGAATGTACAGTATGCATTGTGATGGTGCGGGTACATTGCGTCACTCCTTGAAGAGGTACCTACATGACGACTGTGGATGAATACTACATACGATTCTTACTGCTCGCTTTTTTCCTAAGTGATGAGTTACCACAGAAAATTATTCTATAAGTAGTTAATTTTTGTATAAATGCAAAATATATCAGGAAGTTGATTCGTTTGTGTTCCGGTGTAACGGCAAGCGCCGGCACGAAGATGAACACAAGAGCAGAGAAGGCTGCGACACGACGTCAGCCAATAGCACGCTGAATAGGACCGCACCACGACAGGACCGGCCTCTGTCCGAGGTAATACAAGCGCCGCCCCACCCAGCCTCGGCCGCGCTCTAGTAGACTCGGCCTAGAAGAGGGCACTAGAGGAGCCATGACTTGTGATCCATATCTATTACTTGCATGTCGCCGATAGCTTGCGAGACGACGTTGTAAACCAAAGTTTTGTCAGTTCAATTACTGTCATAAACTCCATTAATATGATTTGATTGTGTACTGTCTAGCTCTCCGAGGAAACAACTTCCCAGGCACCCTATAAGAGAAGAGTGGGCAGGACATCGTAGTTTGTTTCCAAGAATAGCAATCGTATGAAGAGCAAAACTAGCTGAACTTAGCTGTCTGAGGAGTTGAGTAATATGTTTGTTCCAGTTCCTTTTTCACCAATACGTACCTTGAGGAGTTGGGTAATATGTTTGTTCCAGTTCCTTTTTCACCAATACGTACCTTCAGACGTTTGGAGTAATCTTCCCTGTTTACACGAATTGTTGTCACGACTCTATTTGTTGTCCAGAACTGATGCAGTGTGTTTCCTCAACATTTTAGGAGAGGCCATTTTAAGAAACCGCTGAATTCTTTGCAAAACATTATTAATAATCTCTTCTGTTGCTTTCTCTCTAACGTGATTTATTAAAGCACCAGTATCGTCTGTCAAAAGTACCAAATCTTTTTGGTGCATGTAGAGCTGGTCATACACACTCATAAGGGGTAGGAGTGGCCTACAGTGACCCTGTGGGACCCCATTCGTGATTTCTCCCCAGTCATTAAAATTTTGTCTCCTTCCAATATTGTCGGAACTATTTATCACAACATTCACATTCTGTTTGTTCAGTATGATTCAAATGAAGTATTTGCAAAGCTATTAGTTTCATAAAACTTAAGTTTCCTAAGAGAGCAACGTAATCTATGCAACGAAACACCTTATAAAACTAACAAATGTGACCAACTGTTGGAATTTTATTACACAAGGCTTGAAATATGTGGCGAATGAATGTATAAATAGCATTCTCAGTCGAGCAATCCTTCTGGAATCCAAACTGCGATGTGCTAAGCATATTGTTTTTACTTTAATGTGAGACTCTTCTTGAGTACATTACGTTTCGAATATTTTGGAAAAATATGTCAGTAAGGAAACCGGACGATAATTATTTAAGTCTTTCTTGTCACCTACCTTATCAAGAAGTTTCACAATTGCACTTTTCTTGAATTCAAATAATGCCGGATCAGGACTTATACTAGTCTTTATGTAAGTTTTACTTTCCCCTTCACATGAGTTATCCACAAATTATGTCTTTTTTTTCTTTTAGTGGATTTTCTGGATAACAGATTAGGAAAGGTACTTTCAGACAGGCAACTGACGCAAGTTTACTATGGAATATATAGACTCTTGGAAAATATACACTCCTGGAAATTGAAATAAGAACACCGTGAATTCATTGTCCCAGGAAGGGTAAACTTTATTGACACATTCCTGGGGTCAGATACATCACATGATCACACTGACATAACCACAGGCACATAGACACAGGCAACAGAGCATGCACAATGTCGGCACTAGTACAGTGTATATCCACCTTTCGCAGCAATGCAGGCTGCTATTCTCCCATGGAGACGATCGTAGAGATGCTGGATGTAGTCCTGTGGAACGGCTTGCCATGCCATTTCCACCTGGCGCCTCAGTTGGACCAGCGTTCGTGCTGGACGTGCAGACCGCGTGAGACGACGCTTCATCCAGTCCCAAACATGCTCAATGGGGGACTGATCCGGAGGTCTTGCTGGCCAGGATAGTTGACTTACACCTTCTAGAGCACGTTGGGTGGCACGGGATACATGCGGACGTGCATTGTCCTGTTGGAACAGCAAGTTCCCTTGCCGGTCTAGGAATGGTAGAACGATGGGTTCGATGACGGTTTGGATGTACCGTGCACTATTCAGTGTCCCCTCGACGATCACCAGTGGTGTACGGCCAGTGTAGGAGATCGCTCCCCACACCATGATGCCGGGTGTTGGCCCTGTGTGCCTCGGTCGTATGCAGTCCTGATTGTGGCGCTCACCTGCACGGCGCCAAACACGCATACGACCATCATTGGCACCAAGGCAGAAGCGACTCTCATCGCTGAAGACGACACGTCTCCATTCGTCCCTCCATTCACGCCTGTCGCGACACCACTGGAGGCGGGCTGCACGATGTTGGGGCGTGAGCGGAAGACGGCCTAACGGTGTGCGGGACCGTAGCCCAGCTTCATGGAGACGGTTGCGAATGGTCCTCGCCGATACCCCAGGAGCAACAGTGTCCCTAATTTGCTGGGAAGTGGCGGTGCGGTCCCCTACGGCACTGCGTAGGATCCTACGGTCTTGGCGTGCATCTGTGCGTCGCTGCGGTCCGGTCCCAGGTCGACGGGCACGTGCACCTTCCGCCGACCACTGGCGACAACATCGATGTACTGTGGAGACCTCACGCCCCACGTGTTGAGCAATTCGGCGGTACGTCCACCCGGCCTCCCGCATGCCCACTATACGCCCTCGCTCGAAGTCCGTCAACTGCACATACGGTTCACGTCCACGCTGTCGCGGCATGCTACCAGTGTTAAAGACTGCGATGGAGCTCCGTATGCCACGGCAAACTGGCTGACACTGACGGCGGCGGTGCACAAATGCTGCGCAGCTAGCGCCATTCGACGGCCAACACCGCGGTTCCTGGTGTGTCCGCTGTGCCGTGCGTGTGATCATTGCTTGTACAGCCCTCTCGCAGTGTCCGGAGCAAGTATGGTAGGTCTGACACACCGGTGTCAATGTGTTCTTTTTTCCATTTCCATAAGTGTATTATGGAATATGATGAATTTCATACTAACATGTCTTACTATGTACACCTCATCCCATACAATCTCCTTTGACATAGTCTTAAAATATTTTTACCTGTTCTCATCAGAAACTCACTACTTTGTATGAGCATGCCCCAGAACAGTAAGATGCTACATTGTTCATTTCCATACCTTGTGCATCATGTTCAGATAGTTCATTAACAGTTTTGTATGGATTGTTCCAGCTTGAACATTGTCTATAACAGTACTATCAATCATGGTCCTGCTAACTTGAATGTAGTATTAGTTATTTCAGGTAGATACTCGCTGCGGTAGGGGCTAAATAGGGAGAAAGCAAACATCGATGCACATAAGCAGATGCAACAATAGTATAATTATTGAAAAATAAATAGAATGCAACATTATGTAAATTTAACCATTCTAGAAATTTGAATTGCTCAATAATGTTCATGTCTGAGGAGTTTGGTTGTCAACGAAAGTGTTTAAAATCAGAAGAGTGTTCCTGGAGCTACTCTGTAGCAATTCTAGGCATGCGGGGTGTCGCACTGTCCTGCTGGAATTGGGCAAGTCGGTCGGAATGCGCAATAGACATGAATGGTTGCAGGTTGGTTTGGTTTTTTTGGTTTTAGGGCGCAAAACTTCTATGGTCATTAGCGCCCAGCCCGTGACATAAGACAGTAAAAAACCGAAATTGAAAACCAGCAGCAATGGGAACAAAGTCATAAAATTGGAGAAACTAAAAATAGAAGGAATGCTTGAAATCCACTACAGAAAGGGGGTGGTTGTCCCCAAAAAAAAGCTTCCAATGACGTACGTCATTTCACTGTCACTAATAAACTGGAGAACGCGGTCGGCTGAGCGCGTGTCATCTGCTAAATTCGACGATAGATCAGGCGATAGCTGTAGACGGGAGCGTAACGGATTAAAATAGGGGCATTCAATTAAAAGGTGTCTGACTGTCCACAGCTGAAAGCAGTGGGGACAGAGTGGGGGAGGATCGCCGCTTAAAAGATGTCGATGGCTAAAAAGACAGTGCCCTATCCGGAGTCTAGCTAAAATTACCTCCTCCCGACGACGCGTTCGGGAGGAAGAGGTCCAAGCGCAAGGAAGGGCTTTCACTTCCCGCAATTTATTACGGGGAAGTGTTGACCAATGCGCATGCCATAAATGAGCAACTTTGCGACATAAACCGCTCCGTAGATCGGTGAAGGGAAGAGACTGAATAGCTGGCCGAGGAAGAGAGACTGCAGCCTTGGCCGCTATATCGGCCGCCTCATTCCCACAGATACCAGCGTGTCCCGGGAGCCAGAGGAACGCCACCGAGACGCCCCCCAGGTGGAGCAAGCGCAGACAGTCCTGAATCCGGTGGACCAGAGGGTGTACAGGGTAACGAGCTTGGAGACTGAGGAGAGAGCTGAGAGAATCGGAGCAGATAACGTACTGTATCCGCTGATGGCGGCGGATGTAGTGGACAGCCTGGAGAACAGCGTAAAGCTCCGCAGTATAAACCGAACACTGGTCGGGAAGCCGAAAGCGATGTGGGGTGTCGCCAACAATATAGGCACTGCCTACACCTAACGATGTTTTCGAGCCGTCGGTGTAAATAAATGTGGCGTCTGTCATTTGTGCACATAGAGCAGCAAATGCCCGACGATAAACAAGTGTAGGGGTACCATCCTTGGGAAATTGACAAAGGTCACGGAGCAGGCAGATCCGGGGACGGAGCCAAGGCGGTGCTGTACCCCAAGTTGTCAAGAAGGTTTTAGGAAAGCGGAAGGAAAGAGAATGGAGCAGTTGACGGAAGCGGACTCCCGGGGGTAGTAGGGAGGAGGAGCGGCCTGCATACCCTACATCAAAGGAGGCGTCGAAAAAAAAGTCATGGGCTGGATTAGCAGGCATGGAAGACAGATGGCTAGCATAACGACTCAGGAGGACTGCTCGCCGATTGGACAGCGGAGGTTCAGCAGTCTCAGCATAAAGGCTTTCCACAGGGCTAGTGTAAAAAGCTCCAGACACTAAACGTAATCCACGGTGGTGGATAGAGTCGAGACGCCGAAGAATAGACGGCCGAGCAGAGGAGTAGACTATACTTCCATAATCCAATTTCGAGCGCACTAAGGCGCGATAGAGGCGGTGAAGGACCACTCGGTCCCCTCCCCAGGAGGTACCATTCAGGACACGGAGGGTGTTTAGCGATCGCAGACAGCGAGCCGAAAGATAGGAAACGTGGGAGGACCAGCACAGTTTTCTGTCAAACATAAGACCCAAGAATTTAGCGACGTCTGAAAACGGAAGGTTGACAGGACCTAGATGTAAGGAGGGTGGAAGAAACTCCTTACGTCGCCAAAAATTGACACAAACGGTCTTACTGGGTGAGAAACGGAAGCCGGTTTCGATGCTCCACGAGTGGAGGCGATCGAGACATCCTTGAAGACGCCGTTCAAGAAGGCTGGTCCGTTGAGAGCTGTAGTAGATCGCAAAATCGTCCACAAAGAGGGAGCCCGAGACATCAGGAAGGAGACAATCCATAATTGGATTTATGGCGATGGCAAACAGTACAACACTCAGCACGGATCCCTGGGGTACCCCGTTTTCTTGGGAGAAAGTACGGGAGAGAGTAGTGTTCACCCGCACCCTAAAAGTGCGCTCTGCCATAAATTCGCGAAGAAAAAGGGGCAGCCGGCCTCGAAAGCCCCAAGAGAACAGTGTGCGGAGGATGCCTGTCCTCCAACAGGTATCGTATGCTCTCTCCAGATCGAAAAATATTGCTACCGTTTGGCGTTTCCGGAGAAAATTGTTCATGATACAAGTGGAGAGAGCAACAAGATGGTCAACTGCAGAACGATGCTTCCGAAATCCGCATTGGGCTGGTGTTAAAAGACTGCGGGATTCCAGCCACCAAGCTAAACGGTAATTCACCATACGCTCCAAAACCTTACAGACACTACTCGTGAGAGAAATGGGGCGATAGCTAGAGGGGAGATGTTTGTCCTTTCCAGGTTTCGGAACGGGAACGACAACAGCTTCCCGCCACCGTCTGGGAAAGGTACTGTCGGTCCAAATTCGATTATAAAGGCGAAGGAGGTAACGCAGACTATGGGTTGATAAATGCAGCAACATTTGGACATGGATACCATCCGGTCCTGGGGCGGAGGAGCGAGAAGAAGAGAGGGCATGTTGGAGTTCCCGCATGGAGAAAACAGTATTGTAGCTTTCGTGATTTTGAGAGGAGAAAGCAAGATGTCGCTCTTCCGCTGCACGTTTCTTCGGGAGAAACGCTGGCGGGTAATTTGAAGAGCTCGAAATCTCAGCAAAGTGCTGACCCAACGAGTTAGAAATTGCGACGGGGTCCACTAAGGTATCATGCGCGACAGTGAGCCCAGAGACCGGGGAGAAACTAGGCGCGCCTGGGAACCGTCGAAGCCGACTCCAAACTTCCGAGGAGGGAGTGAAGGTGTTAAATGAGCTAATAAAGAATTTCCAGCTTGCCTTCTTGCTATCGCGGATGACGCGACGGCATCGCGCACGGAGCTGCTTATAGCGGATACAGTTGGCCAAAGTAGGATGGTGACGGAAAATGCGAAGAGCACGTCGCCGCTACGTATTGCGTCACGGCATGCCTCGTTCCACCATGGAACTGGGGGGCGCCGGGGCAATTCGGAGGTGCGTGGTATTGAACGTTCCGCAGCTGTAAGAATAACGTCGGTAATATGTGTGACCTCATCGTCGACGCTGGGAAAGCGACGGTCATCGAATGTCGCTAGAGACGAAAAAAGTGTCCAATCGGCTTGGGAAAATTTCCAGCGTCGCGAGCGCATATATGGCAGTGGAGGCTGCAGTCTAAGGACACATGGAAAGTGGTCACTCGAGTGTGTATCATCAAGGGTGAACCATTCGAAGCGCCGAGCTAGCGGAACAGTACCGACCGCAAGGTCCAAATGAGATAAATTTGTCGTGGAGGCAGACAAAAATGTGGGGACCCCAGTGTTGAGGCAAACTAGATCCGCTTGGTGGAAGACGTCTAGCAATATGGAGCCACGTGGACAAGGATGTGGAGATCCCCAAAGCGGGTGGTGGGCATTGAAGTCCCCAACCAGCAAATAGGGGGGTGGAAGCTGACCAAGAAGATGAAGGAGATCAGCTCGTGCCATTGGTGTGGATGATGGAATGTATACAGTAAAAAGAGAGAACGTGTATCCAGAAAGGGAAAGACGGACGGCGACAGCTTGGAAGGCACTGTTTAAGGGGATTGGGTGATAATGGAGAGTATCATGGAGAAGAATCATGAGTCCTCCATGGGCTGGAGTGCCTTCAACAGAGGGGAGGTCATATCGGACGGACTGAAAATGAGGGAGAACAAAGCGGTCATGGGGACGCAGCTTTGTTTCCTGAAGACAGAAGAGGACCGGCGAGTAGGATCGTAAGAGGACCGACAATTCATCCCGATTGGCTCGAATGCCGCGGATATTCCAGTGGATAATGGACATAGGGTGAACAGAAAATGGAGGAATGTGACCAAGGGTGCTGTCAACTCAACGACTGCGCAGAGCTTGCGACCGACAGCATGGAATGGCATTCAGCCGAAGGCAGAAGATCCTGATCCATAGGTTGGTCAGGAGCAGCCCCTGCCACCAGCGATCGGCCGGTTGACCGGCCACCAGCAGTGCGCCTCGGCGACACAGATGACGGCCGAGGGCGATTTCCGCCAGGTGGTGCTGTAGATGGGACACGCCTTGGCGGAGAAGGAGAGGAACTGGGTTTCTTTGTAGCCTTCTTGGAAGAATGATGTTTAGATGAAGGAGGAACCGATGGTTGTGAAGTTGCGGTGCGTAAAAACTCTTCACGAGTATGCTCTTTTTTCGAAGACTTGGCGTCTGACTTTTGGGCTCGAGATTTAGCAGAACCCGACGAAGGGTGAGCCATAGAGTGGGCAGGCGAAACTGGAGAGGTTGAACGAGGGATCTTTGCGCTGGCCGATCTGACGACCGTGGCACTAAAGGTGAGGTCGCAAGTCTGCGTGGCCGCCTCCTTTGTTGGCCGAGGAGAAGCAAGGACAGTGCTGTATTTTCCTGTCTGAGGCACGGTGGGCTTGCGACTGGCGAATAATTTTCGAGCAGCAAATTCCTTCACTCTTATTTCCTGGATGAGCTTTTCGATGGTTGCAGGTGATCAGACAGGATGCTTACGTACGTGTCACCTGTCAGAGTCGTACCTAGACGTATCAGGGGTCCTATATCACTCCATCTGCACAGGCGCCACACCATTAAAGGGCCTCCACGAGCTTGAGCAGTCACCTGCTGACATGCATGGTCCATGGCTTCATGAGGTTATCTCCATACCCGTACAAGTCCATCCGCTCCATGCAGTTTGAAACGAGACTCGTCCGACCAGGCAACATGTATCCAATCATCAACATGTAACGCCGGAAATGCATAGCCTCCTATTTCCATCTATTGTACTTTTTTTTTCCTTGCTTTGTTACCTCAAGATATGACATTTCTGTCTCTTTGTATATTGTAATTGTTTTACTGTTTGTATATATATATTTATACATTTATGTCGATGTATAATTGGTTTGTTTCGCAAATATTATTTGTATTTTTACGCTAGGTCTTGCCTAGGGAAGACTGCTATCGAACGATTACGTCGATAGGTCGTGTGAAGAATCAAAGTGTGTAGGATCTTTGGTAGTGTGAACTCTGCCGCGTGGAGCGCGGGCGAGGAGAAGGAGTGTGGCGGGAGTAGCGAGTGGAGCAGGTGTGTTGTGTGACGCTCCCGCGAGCTGCCGCGCTTTCGGGTTTTGGCAGCATGTAATTGCGCTCGACTTGCGATGATAGTTTCTGACATGGTGTCGCGGACGGGAAACATTAACTAGCGCACATCAAGAGCCCGTTTCGTCTGGTGACCGTGTCGAGAAGAAGGCGCGCCAACATCCAGCTTCTGCAACAGCGACGGCCGACAATGAGTGACTGTCGCCACCTCCTCGACCGACGGCTTCAAACCTTCAATCAACCGACAAGGAAGACTGGACGCACGTAAAGTTTTAGAACTGTATGGCAGACCTCAGCTTTTCAAACTGTTCCATTTTCGTCACTATAATTACAGCAACTTAGCATGAACGTTTGTTGCTCATTGTCCCAATTGCATTACCAAGCAGAGTCCCTTCCTTTTCCGAAATGAACCCGAGTGTCGTTGAAATTCAAACGCCAGCATTAAAGTAATATAGCTAACTCGTTTTCACTGCTTTAATTTCAAAATTCGGTTAAAGTATTTATAGCTGGCTACACTATTTAGATTACACAAGCACAAATTAAGAGTACGAGTTTTGTTACCATATTTTAGCTTACCTGTGACTGCAGCTCAGCTTGGTACGTACTAAATTTTACTATTGTTAATTGTTTGGAATCATTTAATTCAAGTTCAAAGTTATATCTCTTATTTCTAAATTGCGTAGATTCAAGGAGTTTTTGAAATGATTGTTGAGGTAGTCCAAGACTAACCGTATTTTACTGAATTTCGATGTGCTTCAGAAAGAAAGCTCACTATTAACTTCAGTCACTAAATTAACTTTCGATTTTCCGGTTTTATTAATTCTTTTGCTAAATTAAGTCAGGGTGTAGCGAAATTTATTACTTCTGACAAACTTTCAGTTTTCACACTACACGTGTCAACCTTCAGTTGCCACGCTTCTAGTGCTAATTATATGTGTAATAACCTTTCTTTTTCAGTTACTATAGTAATTGTCCTTAGGACTGGCGACCGTGATTTCCCCCAAATCTCAAATACCTAATTACCGCTAGTTAATTGTTAACGTAACGGCTGCACATTTACTTTCTTTATTAACTTTACCCCTTTTCAAAATTAATTTCCACCAGTTTCATTAGCACATTTCCTTTCATCTAGATGTAACCCTTTCCTCCCTCTTTACCGACAGGTTAACTTCGGTGACGATTGCTTTTCCAAAACTCCCATTAGGTACACGCGGTTTCATTTTTCACTGTCATTAAGGTCGGTAAGTGAGAGGGAGGTTACAAACAGACGGGCCCAGGCGATGCATAAACCTTTGTGTCCTGCAGACATCAAGGATACACGAGAAGGGCTTCGGCTCAAAAGCCCATATCGATGATGTTTCGTTGAATGATTCGCACGGTGACACTTATCGATGACCCAGCACTGAAATTTGCAGCAGTTTGCGGATGGGTTGCGCTTCTGTCACGTTGAACGATTCTCTTCGGTCGTCGTTGGTCCCCTTCTTGCAAGAGCTTTTTCCCCCGCAGCGATGTCAGAGATATGACGTTTTACCGGATTCCTGATATTCAAGGTACATTTATGAAATGTTCGTCCGGGAAAATCCCTACTTCATCACAACCGATCTAAGAACTGCGCGAGACATCTGTTGTGTTATACTGGCGCTGCCGATCGCAGCGCCGTATTCTGCCTGTCTTCATATCTCTATATTTGAATATGCATGCCTATACCAGTTTTCTTTCGCCGGCTGGAGTGGCCGAGTGGTTCTAGGCGCTACAGTCTGGAACCGCGCGACCACTACGGTCGCAGCTTCGAATCCTGCCTCAGGCATGGATGTGTGTGATGTCCTTAGGTTAGTTAGGTTTAAGTAGTTCTGAGTTCTAGGGGATTGATGACCTCAGAAGTTAAGTCCCATAGTGCTCAGAGTCATTTGAACCAGTTTCTTTCGCGCTTCAGTGTCACTCCACGCTGAGACCATTGCGAAACAAGAGTGACGTATTGTGAGCTGAGTGTACACGTTTCGGGCTTCCTGCAGAGGCAGTTCTGCACCGGCGCTGATAACAGGTGCATCACAGTGTGGGATTGAAATGGTACGGCAACTAGAAACGCACTCCAGAGTTGAAGTACGGGGGCCAATAAAATAACTGAACAAAGCGTCTAAATTGCAGATTCATACTGAAGTTTTGGCGGAAAATGGCCCGAATGCAATGTCGATCCAGCAGTAGGGAAATGGTGGCCAAGATGTGACCGAGTCGGCGTAGACGTGGGTGATGCTGGTCGGGAAGCACGTTCAGAAAAAAGCACAACGTCTTGAACAGTTAGAGATAGGACGTTCATATTTATAGGGCATGTAAATTACTATGAGCAAATGCTTTACTGTATGGTGAAAGAACATCTTTGTCAGTCCCTCACAAATCACCGGTTGTTTTTACATGCAAATCGTGTTTATAATATTTTAATTGAAACAGCCTGAAAGGAAGTGGATGAGTGAAAACGTACAGAAACAAAAATGATTTGAAATTTCCAGAACAAAAATGAAACAGAATGTCATCGACATGTATACGAAACGATATCGTTTGATCGGTGGACTTAGAAACAGAAACTGGATCTTGTCTAAGCAAGGTATTACAGAAGTTATCGATGTGTCTTTGTCAATGTTTCTAACTAATTAATATTAATAATTAACTAACAGTGATTAAAAATTCGTTTTCTAAGTAAAATTACACTTATGTTTAGAAAAAAAAGAACATCTTGAACGACTAGAGTAGGTCGTTCATATTTACAGGACATGTACATTACTATGTTCTGCAGAAATGTTTATCATCTGAACCATCTCGGCTTTTGGGTTCAAGGTCAACATCGATATCGCGGCTCAACACCACCCACCAGTAAAATGTGGCTGCTGCTCTAGTCGCTGTAAACAGAAGATAATGGATCAGCGTCACTTGAGCAGACGTGCAGTCTGCCTTGCAGACGTATGGGCGAACCGTACAGTCAAATCAGCGAGTTTGAAAGAGGGTGTGGAATTGGCGTGAGAGAATGTGATGCATCCATCCGGGTCTCTGCTCCTCCCGTGGAACGAAGTGTTTCAGCAGTGCAGCGAGTGTGAGGAGCATGTTTTACTGAAAGCCGTAGAACACGACGAGATGGGTCAGGTCGCGCTCCCAGACCACCCCAGTAGTAGATAGACACCTCAAACGAGTGGCATTGCACGACAGATCTGCGTTCTCATCGACTAAGGCGCAACAGTAGGACAGTGTAACACATTGTAAATCATCAGGGATTACAGTCCGTCCCCGTTTATTACGGCGTGGGTCACGTGCGCGTCGTCCACTTCTCCGCCTTCCTTTGACGAATGTGCAGAAACATAGTAGACTGCAATGGTGCATGGAACGTCGTCACTGGGAACACGAATGGCAGCAGATAGTGTTTCCGGCGGATTCCAGGTTTTGTTTATTTGAAAGTGACGGCCACATTTTGGTTCGCCACAAATAGGGGGAGCGGCATCACAGCGACTGCATTCGCAGAAGACATACAGCGTCAGTTCAAGGCCTTATGGTGTGGGGTGCTATTGGGTACAAGAACAAACCACAGTTGTTGCATCTCCATGGCACTGTGACCAGTGTGATCTACGTGAATGACATCCTGCGACCCACAGCCGTATCTTTTCTACACAACTTCCCAGACGCCATATTTCACCAAGACAACGCACGACCACGTGTTGCTTCACGAAGACTTGCCTTGTTGGTGTCACCGGATGTCAGCCTTTTGCCCCGGCCCGCCTGATCACCAGACTTGCCGCCAACCGGAAATGTGTGCGATATGGTGAAAAGACGGATGCAGTGCTGCGACGCAGTGTCAACCACCACATACGAACTTTGGAACCAGGTGAATGCAGCATGGATGCTTACACCACAGGACACCATTCGCGCCTTACACGCGTCGATACCGTCACGCAAGGTACACGTTATCGGGGCCTGTTCGGGAGCCTGTGCCTACTAGGCAACAGGACACATGCTGAACCCAGGTGACTGAAATGCTTATCGTTTCTGCAGAACATACTAATGTACGTGTCCTGTGAATATGAACGCCCTATCACTAGTCATTCAAGGTGTTCTATTTTTTCTGAATATGAGTGTAGTTCTCAGGATCGAGGTATTTTGACCTTGTTCTTCACTGAAAGCTTTTTTCTATAAATATCGCAAACATGAGCATTGTTCTTACATCAAACATTGCGGTATTACCTGACGGCAGCTATCTCCTGCAAAACCTGTCATATCACTGCGAATAAGAGGTTGTTATAAGTTCCATTACATGTTTGTCAAACGGGGGATAGTTTCTAGAAGAGAAATAAATAAGAAAACTTGGTGCACACGAAGAAACATGATAAGTAAATACAGGCTAATACGTCAATAAGGAAACGGATAGATAATTTCAAGGAATTTTATGTAGTAGCCGAAGGTGTCTGCTAGATTACATCAGTATTAACTTTTATTAGGTAGAATTTTAGATTATAATTTACAAAGCAGATTTCATCTGAGTCAAATGCTTTGGACCACAGCAAAATGATCGCAATCAAATTTGGTTTTTCGAAAAGAGCGGCTAGTTCAAAAGAACTATATCACACTGATGTACAGCCTGTTTTAGTAATTTTAGCCTATTATGAGCTTTTTGTTGGATGGCTAACAGATGGGGGTGCCATATTAATTTGTGGTTGAGCGTAAGTTCACGATATTTTAATATGCTTTTAAGATGAATAGGATTGCTGCGGATGGTGAGATGAGAGTCAGAAAGATGGAAGTGATATGATATACTTCCTATGGCTATTAATTTTGACACGATTGATTCTGAGGTACCAAAGATTGAATCAGGAGATAAAGTTATAGAGGTGGACTTGGAGGTACTTTTGAGGAGCTTGGAGGAGTGGATGGAAGGCAAGAAAGGCGGTGTTGCCATCATGCTGGCGCAGTTGGATTAGGACTGGTGGTTGGGGCATATCATCTGTATAGAGGAGAGACAGAGAGAGAGAGAGAGAGAGAGAGAGGGGGGGGGGAGTGGAGGGAGGGAGAGAAAAGGAGGATTGGGTAGAACTAATCCTTGGGATACTCCTCCAGGTGGATGGAAGTTGTGGGATAGGGTATTGTTGATGAAGCACTGATGAACCAAGACGGAATGACTACCTAATTAATAGCGTGTTGGTCCACCTCTGGAACGCAAAAGTGAAATGATAGTGTGGCACAACCGGCCGGGAGGTCTCATCCGGGGAAGTTCGGCCGCCGAGTGCGAGTCTTACTGCAGTCGACGCCACATTACTTTTTATTGGTTGGTGTTACAAAATGAGATTAACAATTTGTATATATATACACACACTCCTGGAAATTGAAATAAGAACACCGTGAATTCATTGTCCCAGGAAGGGTAAACTTTATTGACACATTCCTGGGGTCAGATACATCACATGATCACACTGACAGAACCACAGGCACATAGACACAGGCAACAGAGCATGCACTAGTACAGTGTATATCCACCTTTCGCAGCAATGCAGGCTGCTATTCTCCCATGGAGACGATCGTAGAGATGCTGGATGTAGTCCTGTGGAACGGCTTGCCATGCCATTTCCACCTGGCGCCTCAGTTGGACCAGCGTTCGTGCTGGACGTGCAGACCGCGTGAGACGACGCTTCATCCAGTCCCAAACATGCTCAATGGGGGACAGATCCGGAGATCTTGCTGGCCAGGGTAGTTGACTTACACCTTCTAGAGCACGTTGGGTGGCACGGGATACATGCGGACGTGCATTGTCCTGTTGGAACAGCAAGTTCCCTTGCCGGTCTAGGAATGGTAGAACGATGGGTTCGATGACGGTTTGGATGTACCGTGCACTATTCAGTGTCCCCTCGACGATCACCAGTGGTGTACGGCCAGTGTAGGAGATCGCTCGCCACACCATGATGCCGGGTGTTGGCCCTGTGTGCCTCGGTCGTATGCAGTCCTGATTGTGGCGCTCACCTGCACGGCGCCAAACACGCATATGACCATCATTGGCACCAAGGCAGAAGCGACTCTCATCGCTGAAGACGACACGTCTCCATTCGTCCCTCCATTCACGCCTGTCGCGACACCACTGGAGGCGGGCTGCACGATGTTGGGGCGTGAGCGGAAGGCGCCCTAACGGTGTGCGGGACCGTAGCCCAGCTTCATGGAGACGGTTGCGAATGGTCCTCGCCGATACCCCAGGAGCAACAGTGTCCCTAATTTGCTGGGAAGTGGCGGTGCGGTCCCCTACGGCACTGCGTAGGATCCTACGGTCTTGGCGTGCATCCGTGCGTCGCTGCGGTCCGGTCCCAGGTCGACGGGCACGTGCACCTTCCGCCCACCACTGGCGGCAACATCGATGTACTGTGGAGACCTCACGCCCCACGTGTTGAGCAATTCGGCGGTACGTCCACCCGGCCTCCCGCATGCCCACTATACGCCCTCGCTCAAAGTCCGTCAACTGCACATACGGTTCACGTCCACGCTGTCGCGGCATGCTACCAGTGTTAAAGACTGCGATGGAGCTCCGTATGCCACGGCAAACTGGCTGACACTGACGGCGGCGGTGCACAAATGCTGCGCAGCTAGCGCCATTCGACGGCCAACACCGCGGTTCCTGGTGTGTCCGCTGTGCCGTGCGTGTGATCATTGCTTGTACAGCCCTCTCGCAGTGTCCGGAGCAAGTATGGTGGGTCTGACACACCGGTGTCAATGTGTTCTTTTTTCCATTTCCAGGAGTGTATATATAAAAGCTGAAAGGATAAGTATAAAACAGACTGGCGTAAAATTAACATTGTGTTCAGTAGTAAGCTTTGGAAAAGTAATCATATGTCAGAAATGAAACGACAATAAAATTACGTTAAAGAGAAATACTTCTCCAGCTGTGCTTCAAACTTCAATGAATATCTTTCGCAAACTAAAGCAAATCCTGGTTCACATATAACATTTAAGTGAAGTTAATTTTTGGTAACAACCACTCCATTGTCATACCACAAATAATATTTCCGTATTGCTTGAAACTTGGTAAACTAAACATTATTCTCGCATTACAGAAAGAAAGAAACATACGTCACAATGGAGTATCGTATGTCCAATCCCTCCCTCTGTTCTGTCATCCGGGTATTCCTCCTCGTAAGTATAATGTATCCACCGATTCTTATCTTCCGTTCATTCTTTCTTCGTATCAATAATTTCAATTCTCCTACCCTGGACGTTCCAGCTATGCGGGGCCTCTTGAAACACACTCCATAGGAAGTGGAGAAATACTGTTGGTATTTCGGATTGTTCACGATCTTTAGATGTCGTTCCTGTAAAAAGGTCTAAAAGTCCATTACATTCTTTGAGCCATCTCTGAACAAATAGAGCACCGTCTGGCCTCGAAGCCTGGTTACGGCATTCGTTTTGGCAATTGGGCAGTATGTGCCGTCCGGGAAGAATATAATCCCTGGTTCAGTGTTGTGTTGTCCCCTTCGAAGAAAGAACGCGATCATTTGTGTCGCCAAACGCCACACTTCTTCCGAGGGGCCGCATATGAGACGGTGCTCATCGTTGTCCAGAGTTTGGCGCTGAGGGCACAATGGTGAATCTGCCATATGAATCGCATGGAGTCAGGATCGGGTGACATTTTTACCATCAACTGTTAGGTACCACGGAGCACGTGTCTCTGTATCTAAGGAAACATGGTGTATCGATCGCCATACTACTTGCCAATTGATATGTGGATGCTCCCTCTCAATAGGATTGCTGTGTCGTCCGGTAGTTAGTATCCGATAGATGTCAGGCGCAGTTGCAGGTCTGGTTCCCGGCAGAGCCGTCTGGACATAACTGTACTCTGTGAAGAAAGTGCGTATATGCGGGAGTGACTGGGAAATGTGCTGCACCGCCACTGCTGCCGTTCGAGAAACTGGTTCTAGCTCTTCTATTAAGAAGCCTGTCAGACAAGTCTAATGTCTACTCAGTTCAAACATTGTGCTGATATACAGGGTGGTCCACTGATCGTGACCGGGCCAAATATCACACGAAATAAACGTAAAACGAAAAATCTACAAAGAACGAAACTTATCTAGCTTGAAGGGGGAAACCAGATGGCGCTATGGTTGGCTCGCTAGATGGCGCTGCCATAGTTCAAACGGATATCACCTGCGTTTTTTAAAATAGGAACCCCATTTTTATTACATATTCGTGTATACGTGAAGAAACAATAATGTTTTATTTGGACCACTTTTTTCAATTTGTGATAGATGGCGCTGCAATAGTCACAAACATATGGCTCACAATTGTAGACGAATAGTTGGTAACATGTAGGTTTTCTAATTAAAATACAGAATCTAGGCACGTTTGAGCATTTTATTTCGGTTGTTCCAATGTGATACATGTACCTTTGTGAACTTATCATTTCTGACAACGCTTGCTGTTATAGCGTGATTACCTGTAAATACCACATCAATGCATTTGGCAATACGTATAGTGACATTCCTCTCAACAGCGAGCAGTTCGCCTTCCGTAATGTTCGCACACGCATTGACAATTCGCTGACACTTGTTGTCAGGAGTTGTCGGTGGATCACAATAGCAAATACCCTACAGCTTTCCCCACAGAAAGAAATCAGGGGACATCAGATCCGGCGAACGTGCGGGCCGTGGTATGGTGCTTCGACGACCGATCCACCTGTCATGAAATAAGCTATTCAATACCACTTCAACCGCACGCGAGCTATGTGTCGGATATCAATCATGTTGGAAGTACGTCGCCATTCTGTCAAGCACTGAAACATATTGTAGTAACATCGGTAGAACATTACGTAGGAAATCAGCATACATTGCATCATTTAGATTGACATCGATAAAATGGGGGCCAATTATCCTTCCTCCCATAATGCTGCACCATACATTAATCCGCCAAGGTCGCTGATGTTCCACTTGTCGCAGCCATCGTGGATTTTCCGTTGCCCAATAGTGCATATTATGCCGGTTTACTTTACCGTTGTTTGTGAATTACGCTTCGTCGCTAAATAGAACCCGTGCAAAAAATCTGTCATCGTCCCGTAATTTCTCTTGTGCCCAGTGGCAGAACTGTACACGACGTTCAAAGTCGTCGCCATGCAATTCCTGGTGCATAGAAATATGGTACGGGTGCAATCGATGTTGATGTAGCATTCTCAACACCGACGTTTTTGAGATTCCCGATTCTCGTACAATTTGTGTGCTACTGATGTGTGGATTAGCCGCGGCAGTAGCTCAAACACCTACTTGGGCATCATCATTTGTTGCACGTCTTGGTTGAAGTTTCACATGTGGCTGAACACTTCGTGTTCCCTTAAATAACGTAACTATCCGGCGAACGGTCTGGACACTTGGATGATGTCGTCCAGGATACCGTGCAGCATACATAGCACACGCCCGTTGGGCATTTTGATCACATTAGCCATACATTAACACGATATCGACCTTTTCCGCAATTGGTAAACGGTCCATTTTAACACGGGTAATGTATCACCAAGCAAATACCGTCCGCACTGGCGGAATGTTACGTGATACGACGTACTTATACGTTTGTGACTATTACAGCGCCATCTGCCACAAAGCGAAAAAAGTGGTCCATCTAAAACATTCATATTTCTTTACGTATTACACGAATATGTATAAAAATGGGGGTTACTATTTAAAAAACGCAGTTGATATCCGTTTGACCTATGGCAGCGCCATCTAACGGGCCAACCATAGCGCCATCTGGTTTCTTCCTTCAAGCTACACTAGTTTCGTTCTGTCTAGTTTTTCGTTTGATGCTTATTTCGTGAGATATTTGGCCCCGTCACTATCAATGGACCACCTGGTATAGTGCCACGGCTCGATGACGAACATGCGCAAGACCAAATCCGCCCCTACTAAGATGTTTGGTTTGTGGGGCGCTTAACTGCGTGGTTATCATCACCCGTACAAATTCCCAACCTTTGCTCAGCCGAATCTCGCCACATTCATGAATGATAAAGAAATGATGAGGACAGCACAAACATCCCGTCATCTCGAGACAGGTGAAAATCCCTGACCCCACCGGGAATCTAAACCGGGACACCGTGCTCGGGAAGCGAGTACGCGACCGTGAGGTCACGAGCTGTGGACCCCTACTAAGAGGTAGGGCAGAGGTGTCGTAACTTACTTTAAACAGTTGATGGTTCAAATGGCTCTGAGCACTATGGGACAACATCGGAGGTCATCAGTTCCCTATAACTTAGAACTACTTAAACCATCTAACCTAAGGACATCACACTCATCCATCCCCGAGGCAGGATTCGAACCTGTGACCGTAGCAGTCGCGCGGTTCCGGACTGCAGCGCCTAGAACCGCGTGGCCACCGCGGTCGGCTAAACAGTAGACCTGCACTCACAAAGGAATCGAATGCCGCCACTATTCGTCGTGCTATCGTCACCAGCATTAGGAGTACTTGAGCAAAATGCGGAATTCGTGACGCCAGGTAGGTGTTAACATACGTGACCCGTTGATCATGTCTAATGCCCGTGTGATGTTCGCTCTAACGCACGTCCGGACTGACTGTAGTAGTCTCTTACAGTTGTACGCTGCTGTGCGACATACGTCGTTGGTAAAAGCAATACCTAGGCATTTCAAGGTATCCATGAGCCGTAAGGATCCTACACATTCTTCCGTTAGTCCAACGCTAATGTTCTTGCCGGCCGGTGTGGCCAAGCGGTTAAAGGCGCTACAGTCTTGAACCGCGTGACCGCTACGGTCGCAGGTTCGAATCCTGCCTCGGGCATGGGTGTGTGTGATGTCCTTAGGTTCGTTAGGTTTAAGTAGTTCTAAGTTCTAGGGGACTGATGGCCTTAGAAGTTAAGTCCCATAGTGCTCAGAGCCATTTGAACCATTTTTGAACTAATGTTCTTCGCTACAAACTTGTCCATATTTTTACGGCTGCGAGTGGCCGTTCCGTATTTGCGTATCAAATCTAAAGCTACACTCATATCGCTTTCATTCCGTACTATCAGCACCACGTCATCCACATATGAAGCCGGCCGGAGTGGCCGAACGGTTCTAGGCGCTTCAGTCTGGAACCGCGCGACCGCTACGGTCGCAGATTCGAATCCTGCCTTCGGCATGGTTGTGTGTGATGTCCTTAGGGTAGTTGGGTTTAAGTAGTTCTAAGTTCTAGGGGACTGATGACCTCAGATGCTAAGTCTCATAGTGCTCAAAGCCATTGAACCATTTTCCGCATATGACTTGCATGTAAATATGTATCTTCGCAAAGTCAGTCCTGTCAAGCGGTGTCGTAGGCCACAAAGTAACGGGTCGAGAGCCAGTGCATATAGTGTCGTTGATAAGGGACAACTTTGTCTGACCGATCTTGCTATGATTAGTGATTTGTCGTACTTCCATTGACGAGCACTTTGAAAGAGGCATTGCTGCGTAGCCGCATCACGACAGTGATAAATGGTCGTGGAAGTCGCGTGTGCGTTACGACTTCTGCAACATAGCTTGGGCTAACTTTATCAAAGGGTTGATCAAAATCTATTGACGCTAGTGCTGAACGGAGGCGACACGTCTTTGCTAGAGCGATCAAGTCGCGATGTTCTACAAGCGCCGTCTGGATGTTGTTTTCTGCGCTGAGCGAAGTTTGATGAAATGAGAGTACTTGTCGTAATACTCTTCGGACGCGTGCTGCTAATAATCTGGTGAATATTTTAAAGCCACAGTTAAGGACCTTCAGTGGTCGGTAGTCCCGCATCCATGTATCACCCGAGGGTTTGTGTATCGGAACAATCAGCCCCTCAACAAAATCAGGCGGTAAGGGCACTTCAGGAGACATTAATTCGCGGCAGATAGTAGTCCATCGTGGTGCGATCACATAGCTAAAGGTCCTGTAGAATTCCATAACGTGGCCATCTGGTCCCGGAGATTTGTTCACCGCTCCCCTACCAATGGCCTCCATCACTTCCTCCTCTGCAATCTCCTCCATCAGTTGTGCTTCCACCTCTGGACCAATGGTGCCTTAAATCATATGCGTTCCATCGTTAATGGCAGCATTGGGCGACTCGCGTGCCTTTTTTTTTTGGTCATCAGTCTACTGACTGGTTTGATGCGGCCCGCCACGAATTCCTTTCCTGTGCTAACCTCTTCATCTCAGAGTAGCACTTGCAACCTACGTCCTCAATTATTTGCTTGACGTATTCCAATCTCTGTCTTCCTCTACAGTTTTTGCCCTCTACAGCTCCCTCTAGTACCATGGAAGTCATTCCCTCATGTCTTAGCAGATGTCCTATCATCCTGTCCCTTCTCCTTATCAGTGTTTTCCACGTATTCCTTTCCTCTCCGATTCTGCGTAGAACCTCCTCATTCCCTACCTTATCAGTCCACCTAATTTTCAACATTCGTCTATAGCACCACATCTCAAATGCTTCGATTCTCTTCTGTTCCGGTTTTCCCACAGTCCATGTTTCACTACCATACAATGCTGTACTCCAGACGTACATCCTCAGAAATTTCTTCCTCAAATTAAGGGCGGTATTTGATATTAGTAGACTTCTCTTTGCCAGAAATGCCTTTTTTTGCAATAGCGAGTCTGCTTTTGATGTCCTCCTTGCTCCGTCCGTCATTGGTTATTTTACTGCCTAGGTAGCAGAATTGCTTCCTTAACTTCATTGACTTCGTGACCATCAATCCTGATGTTAAGTTTCTCGCTGTTCTCATTTCTACTACTTCTCATTACCTTCGTCTTTCTCCGAATTACTCTCAAACCATACTGTGTACTCATTAGACTGTTCATTCCGTTCAGCAGATCATTTAATTCTTTCACTCAGTATAGCAATGTCATCAGCGAATCGTATCATTGATATCCTTTCACCTTGTATTTTAATTCCACTCCTGAACCTTCCTTTTATTTCCATCTTTGCTTCCTCGATGTACAGATTGAAGAGTAGGGGCAAAAGGCTACAGCCTTGTCTTACACCCTTCTTAATACGAGCACTTCGTTCTTGATCGTCCACTCTTATTATTCCCTCTTGGTTGTTGTACATATTGTATATGACCCGTCTCTCCCTATAGCTTACCCTACTTTTTTCAGAATCTCGAACAGCTTGCACCATTTTATATTGTCGAACGCTTTTACCAGGTCGACAAATCCTATGAAAGTGTCTTGATTTTTCTTTAGCCTTGCTTCCATTATTAACCGTAACGTCAGAACTATCTCTCTCGTCCCTTTGCTTTTCCTAAAGCCAAACTGATCGTGACCTAGCGCATTCTCAATTTTCTTTTCCATTCTTCTGTATATTATTCTTGTAAGCAGCTTCGATGCATGAGCTGTTAAGCTGATTGTGCGGTAATTCTCGCACTTGTCAGCTCTTGCCGTCTTCGGAATTGTGTGGATGATGCTTTTCCGAAAGTCAGGTGGTATATCGCCAGACTCATATATTCTACACACCAACGTGGATAGTCGTTTTGTTGCCA
This sequence comes from Schistocerca cancellata, assembly GCF_023864275.1. Lineage (NCBI taxonomy): Eukaryota > Metazoa > Arthropoda > Insecta > Orthoptera > Acrididae > Schistocerca > Schistocerca cancellata. The sequence goes on along the minus strand of NC_064628.1, from coordinate 541,672,154 downwards.
CTTTCCCCAATGATTTTAGAAATTCTGATGGAATGTTATCTATCCCTTCTGCCTTATTTGACCGTAAGTCCTCCAAAGCTCTTTTAAATTCCGATTCTAATACTGGATCCCCTATCTCTTCTAAATCGACTCCTGTTTCTTCTTCTATCACATCAGACAAATCTTCACCCTCATAGAGGCTTTCAATATATTCTTTCCACCTATCTGCTCTCTCCTCTGCATTTAACAGTGGAATTCCCGTTGCACTCTTAATGTTACCAACGTTACTTTTAATGTCACCAAAGGTTGTTTTTATTTTCCTGTATGCTGAGTCTGTCCTTCCGAGAATCATATCTTTTTCGATGTCTTCACATTTTTCCTGCAGCCATTTCGTCTTAGCTTCCCTGCACTTCCTATTTATTTCATTCCTCAGCGACTTGTATTTCTGTATTCCTGATTTTCCCGGAACATGTTTGTACTTCCTCCTTTCATCAATCAACTGAAGTATTTCTTCTGTTACCCATGGTTTCTTCGCAGCTACCTTCTTTGTGCCTATGTTTTCCTTCCCAACTTCTGTGATGGCCCTTTTTAGAGATGTCCATTCCTCTTCAACTGTACTGCCTACTGCGCTATTCCTTATTGCTGTATCTATAGCGTTAGAGAACTTCAAACGTATCTCGTCATTCCTTAGTACTTCCGTATCCCACTTCTTTGCGTATTGATTCTTCCTGACTAATGTCTTGAACTTCAGCCTACTCTTCATCACTACTATATTGTGATCTGAGTCTAAATCTGCTCCTGGGTACGCCTTACAATCCAGTATCTGATTTCGGAATCTCTGTCTGACCATGATGTAATCTAATTGAAATCTTCCCATATCTCCCGGCCTTTTCCAAGAATACCTCCTCCTCTTGTGATTCTTGAACAGGTTATTCACTATTACTAGCTGAAACTTGTTACAGAACTCAGCATTCCAGTCTCCCATGACTATTAGATTTTCGTCCCCCTTTACATACTGCATTACCCTTTCAATATCCTCATACACTTTCTCTATCTGTTCATCTTCAGCTTGCGACGTCGGCATGTATACCTGAACTATCGTTGTCGGTGTTGGTCTGCAGTCGATTCTGATTAGAACAACCCGGTCACTGAACTGTTCACAGTAACACACCCTCTGCCCTACCTTCCTATTCATAACGAATCCTACACCTGTTATACCATTTTCTGCTGCTGTTGATATTACCCGATACTCATCTGACCATAAATCCTTGTCTTCCTTCCACTTCACCCCTACTATATCTAGATTGAGCCTTTGCATTTCCCTTTTCAGATTTTCTAGTTTCCCTACCACGTTCAAGCTTCTGACATTCCACGCCCCGACTCGTAGAACGTTATCCTTTCTTTGATTATTCAATCTTTTTCTCATGGTAACCTCCCCCTTGGCAGTCCCCACCCGGAGATCCGAATGGGGGACTATTCGGGAATCTTTTGCCAGTGGAGAGATCATCATGACACTTCTTCAATAACAGGCCACATGTCCTGTGGATACACGTTACGTGTCTTTAATGCAGTGGTTTCCATTGGCTTCTGCATCCTCATGTCGTTGATCATTGCTGATTCTTCCGCCTTTAGGGGCAATTTCCCACCCCTAGGACAAGAGAGTGCCCTGAACCTCTATCCGCTCCTCCGCCCTCTTTGACAAGGCCGTTGGCAGAATGAGGCTGACTTCTTATGCCGGAAGTCTTCGGCTGCCAATGCCGATTATTTATCAAAATTTAGTCAGTAGCGGGGATCGAACCCGGGACCGAAGACGTTTTGATTATTAAAGACGCTACCCCTAGACTACAGGTACCTATGATGAGGATGAAATGTAACAAAACACCTAGTCCATGAGTGGAGAAAGTCTCCAACCCGGTTAGGAATCGAACCCGTGCCCACTGTATGGTAGGTAAATACGTAACCACTCAGGTAAGCAGGTGGACTCTGGAAGGCAGTACATGGAATGGATCTGACAGGTCCTTGATAGGTTTCTGGAGGTATGTGGAACTAGATATCTTTTTTTTTCTTTTTTTTTTTTTTTTTAGTCATTAGTCTACTGACTGGTTTGATGCGGCCCGCATCAGGTAAGTTATGGGCTGGTGGATTGAGGGCGGGCAGCTGGCGCAGAGCTAGTCCTCGGTAGCGTCCCAGATGGATTCCATCGGCCTCATATCAGGGGCATTTGGCATCCAAGAAATCAAGATGAACTCATTAGCATGTTACTCAACTCACTAAAGCGCTGTTCTGGCATTGTGACACAGAAAATATTTTGCTGGAACCTACCATTGGGGGGAAAATGAAGGGATAAAGGATGTAGGTGGTCCACAGTAATGTTCACAATCTCCAGAGGTGAGCCTTCAAGTGCTACCTTAGATCTCATGAGAGACCAGGTGAGTATTACCCATACCACAGAAGAGCAGCTAAGTTTGCAACCATAGTGTGGCGCTCGTTTTGGGCAGCCGTTCGCCTGGGTGGTGATGTGTCCAGACGCGACCCTTGACCTGGTTTAACAAGAAACGTGATTTATCCAACCAGGTGACACGTTTCCAGTAATCCATGATCCAATCTTACATCATCTCATGCCGGTTGCATCGCAATTGTCGTTGAATCATTACAGGAACACTTAGGGAACGTCTGCTGCGGAGCTCCTTGTTCAACAATAAGCAAAGAATAGTGTACTCCAAAACACTAGCTCCTGCGCCATGATTTTATCCTGTCATGATATCAGCCACATGTCTCCACTTATCCTTCGTAACAGAGGGGGTAACCTACAGTCTCCACGATCTGTGGTTATGCGTGGATGTCGAACAACTCGTCACCTACTCGTGTTTCACAGTTCATCAACCAGTTTCCATAGCCCTCACGAAAATAGCAGGCGAACAGACGACCACCTATGCCATTCAGAGATGCTTCTTCCCAGGCGGGGGACCATAACAAGCTGCTCTTTGTCAAAGTTGCTTATGTCAGCGGATTTCCCCACTTGCGGCCGGTATTGGCGCTATCATGATTGCCCATTCTTCTCCACCCACATAGCCTGTCACCTTCTCGCAACGCCACCTGACGGTCGGTGGCGGTCAGAAATGTTTGGTCTCATCAGTGTCTCTGTTGAGACCGCAATGCTTTTCCACGTATCAACACTGACGACAAAAATTAAGAATAGAGGCTAATCCCAATGAGTAACACCCAGGAGCTAAACGCAACATTCTCGCCCAGCAGTGCTAGGCCATCCCGCACGGCGTCAGGCGAATGTCGGGCGGCCTACTCGACGAGCAGAGTTCCCGCTGCCCCAGCGCAGGCCCGCGGTGCTCGGCGCGCCGGCGCCGGTCTTCTTCTTGTTTCCCGTTGGCGGCACGGCGCTGTGACTTTCTTGTGATGCTGTTATCTGGCGGGCGGCCGGGACAAAGGAATGCGCCGCAGCACCGCCGCAGCCGCAGCCCGGCCGCCCGCCCTCGCCTCGTTATGCCGCCTCAGCACCTCCCTCTTCATCTCCTACCTGCCACACGGACACGTTTTTGCCCGTTCCTAATTGCAGCTGTTGCGGAGGCGGCGTACTACTGCGGCCGATGCACCCTCACGACCTAATAATTGAAAAGTTTTCCTCCGCGAATCCATCAAGGAGGAGAAACTGATGAATCACCTATATCTATACTAATAACAAGCCTGTAAAACCGACGTGTCTGTATGTTTGTCTGTTTGGACACACTAGTCTCCAAGCTACTAGACGAATGTTCGTGGGGTTTTCGCATGTACGAGGGGCGTTCAATAAGTAATGCAACACATTGTGTTTCGTGGCTGATTTCCTTTGAGCAAACGAGTAACTTGTGAGGTGTGGTGGAGTGTTCCCACTTCAGCAGCTACAGCTTCATGAAGTTCTGGTTGGTGGCGGCGCTATACTAGCCTTCAAATGGCGTCTGTAACCGAGGTGCGTTCCAGACAGACAGCTATCATTGAATTTCTTTTAGTGGAAAATCAGAGCATCACAGATATTCATAGGCGCCTGCAAAATGTGCACGGAGACCTACCAGTGAACAAGAATATGGTGAGTCCTTGGGTGTGGTGTATGTCATTACCGCAACAGTGCAAACTTGGCCGATCTCTCGCGTTCCGGCCGGCCGCACACAGCTACGACTCCTCAGTGCTGGAACGTGCAGACACCAGATGGCGTACTCAGACTTCGGTGCTCGCTGTGTTTCGCGCCACGTAACAGAAGACCATAAAGAACAACGAAGGACCATCTGTCCGAAACTGCCTGCACGTTATGAGGCTGATCGTGACAATTTTTAGTCGGACATTGTCACAGCAAGTTGGAAGTTGGGGCACTGCAGGTGCTACCATTGGAAACTGAAGTACTCTTCACATGGAAAGAGGATGTAATAGTCACAAGCCAACATTGGGGACTGCAGGTGACTCTGAACACTTTGGAAATGCATAATGAGGTGAGACGCTTCAAATATGTGCTTATGGAGTTACGGTGGCTGTTGGAAGGAAAAGACGGGCTGAAGGAAAAGAGGTTGCATCCTTCATATGAACAGTTGAAGAGTCTGGTGGAAGAGGGTGCTAACTCCATTTTAACATTTTTTTCAGGAGACACATAAAACTGTTTGACGTATTTCATATAGCTTGAATAGTGATCAAAAGTATCCGGAGACCTCCCCAAAACATACGTTTTTCATATTATGTGCATTGTGCTGCCACCTACTGCCAGGTTGTCCAAACCAGCGACGTCAGTAGTGACTGGACGTCGTGAGAGAGGACAATGAGGCGCTCCGCGGAACTCACGGGGCAGGTGACTGGATGTCATTCGTGTCATACGTCTGAATGCGAGATTTCCACATTCCTAAACATCCCTAGGTCGACTGTTTTGGATGTGGTAGTGAAGTGGAAATGTGAAGGGACATGTACAGTAGAAAAGCGTACATGCCGACGACGTCTGTTGACTGACAGAGATGGCCGACAGTTGAAGAGGGTCGTAATAGACAGAAATCTATGCAGACCATCACACAGAAATTCCAAATAGCATCAGGATCCACTGTAAGTACTATGACAGTTAGGCGGGAGGTGAGAAAACTTGGATTTATTGGTCGAGCGGCTGCTCATAAGCCACGCATCACGCCGGTAAATTCCAAACAAATCCTTGCTTGATGTAATGAGCTTGAACATTCAACGATTGAACAGTGGAAAAACGTCGTGTGGAGTGACGAATCAGGGTACACAATGTGGCGATCCAATGGAAGGGTGTGGGTATGCGGAATGCCCGACGAACGTCATCTGCCAGTGTGTGAAGTACCAACAGTAAAATTCGGAGGCGGTGGTGTTATGGTGTGGTAGTGTTTTTCATGGAGGGGGCTTGCATCCCCTGTTGTTTTGCGTGGCACTATCACAGCACACGCCTACATTGATGTTTTAAGCACCTTCTTGGTTCTTACCGTTGAAGAGCAATTCGTGGATGGCGAATGCGTCTTTCAACAGATCGAGCACATGTTCTTAATGCACGGCCTGTGGCGGAGTGGTTACACGACAATAACATCCCTGCAATGGACTGTCCTGCACAGAGTCCTGACCTGGATGCTACAGAATACCTTTGGGATGTTTTAGAACGCCGACTTCGTGCTAGGTCTCACCGACCGACATCGATACCTCTCCTCAGTGTAGCATTGCATGGGGGCTTAATTATAATAAAGATATAAGAATGCAATGCAAATACTTTTTAATTTTCTGTCGCTGTATGTCCGATTACGCTGTTTCGTAAACGGCTGGCCCTGACTAGTTTTTGTACGCAATCTGACTGCATGTAACAACCACAAAGAATGAAATGAAAATTTCAGTTAATACAATTAATTAATTAAGTCCCCAGCAACTATAAAACCTACGAAACCAACAAAGCACAAGTGTAGCTGTTCTGTATGTGGTAGTATGACTCAACGCACATCTGGCACGGTTCTTCTTCAACAAGACAAGAATTTTTAAATACCAATTATACTGACGTGATAAAAGAAAATTACAAATACTATAATTGTGCAAGAAAACCAAAATTACACTCTAATACAAGAACACACGCCAGATGCTTTGTTGACTGAACCTGTAATGACACATTATTCACGTCACTGAAAGAATAAAAGAATAAAAGAAAATACCTCCATATATATTGACGAAATGCACTCTGACCATTACAATATCTCCATTAGAACATCATCATCTCTCCCATCAAACCACTGCATAAAACATGGAACAACACTCTCCACTACCGCATCTCACTCTGACTTCAGCTACAAGCAGTGTCCACCACAACTTCTCGGCAAGAACTGCTTGCCGCTACGTCTCAATAATCACTGCCAGTGGAGGCGGCGGAACAATACTCTCTGGCGCGATTTTTGGCGCTGTGGCTCAGTGTAGCCACCTTTCAGCATTCCGTGAAGAATGGGCTGCCATTCCCCAAGGAACCGTCCAGCACCTTATTTAACGTATGCCTGCGAGAGTGCAAGCTGTCTTCAAGGCTACGGGTGAGCCAACACTCTATTGAATTCCAGCATTAGTGATGGAGGGCACCACCAACTCTTAAGTCATTTTCAGCCAGGTGTCCGTATACTTTTGATCACATAGTATATATTATCGAAGCACCTACTTTAAGGCACTAATGCAGGAGTATAATTTGAAAGTTCAGACCGATTAGTATTATTTATATTAATATAAATTTAAAATAAAGTTACCTCGGTCTTGCACCAAAGTATTAAAAATATGTTATATTTGAGAATATCCCTAATGTAGAATACAGACTTGTAAATTTAAATATACAAACAAAATAAAGCAAAATAGTCACCATAACAAATGAAATATTCCATATTTAAGCGTTGTCTTCGTCTTCTGTAAGAGAGTCTGTATAGTCTCCACTTCCTTCACATGACTGCTCTGCGTCAGTGCTTATCATAGTACCACATGCCTTTACAGAGTACATACTGCTCCATCAATTCCATCGTGTCTTTTAGTTTTAATGAAGGCTTTCCTTGGTATGCACATGCAGCAGTGAGGGTAATTATTCTTTGAGTGTTTCAGCAGCTTGAACTGGCGGAAGAGAGACATGCCTGCAGATACACTATATTCTACCATAGCACTATTGTGATTGTAACGAAACACTCAATAACTAGACACCAGAAATCTGTCTTTGGTATCTATTTGAAAAATTTTAGGAAGTAAGGTTTTAGGTGACTCACAAAGTCTTTTATCATATCAGTGTTCACGCTGATTAGATGAAACTTCCATAGTGAAGACTTTTTTATTATTTTCTCATATCCCTGTGGCAGAAAAATCCTCTCTGTTCTGTGCATGTTCTTCTCGATTAAACCAAAACACCTACTGCAGGGCATAAAACTATGACCTGGTTCAGGAAACCAGTTGGTAATGATTTCCAGTCTGCCAACATCAACGTACGTAAATAGGAACTAAACCAGTGCTGTATTCTTATTTTGGGACAGCAGTTGTCTGAGAATATGCATAGATGTCTAATATCTCCACTTACTATATTCTCAAAGTAGTGCTTCAGAAAGCTGATTACCTCATTTGCAATTTTCTTTCCAGTCGATTTATCATACATATATGGGTGTGCTGCCTTATTCTTGGCTCCGTAGACACAGAAGTTATACACCCAAAGCTGAAAACTGTACAATGCATCAGCAGATGATACCTTGGGTAGTGGCAGTCAATACACAGTGTTGTAAGAGAAGCTTCCCTCCATGCCTCTGCATATTTATCTCAGTTCATTGTAGAATCATTTAGATTTTATAAGACGCAATATTTTCTTCCTCAGCTGCAGTACTTTTCATTTGCTTTTCTATTGTCCCTCAGGTTCTGCAAGTGTCTATTCGAGGGCTCGTAAATGCATAATTAAAGTTCTGTGGAAAGTATCTGTAGTAGATATCATACGAGACAATATGTTTATAAATTCTACTCCCTATCTTCAAAATATGCGGGTCGCACTCATATTTTTCCAAACACATGTCATACATCTTGCTCACAGTCAGGAGACAAATAACACTCATTACTCTGCTTCCTCCAATAGAGGGTTGAACGTTAAGGAAAACTTTTAATGTGACAGTCTATCTGATGTCTAATGATTTATGGAATGGCACTAGGCCTGGTTTTATTTTTTCCTCTCTTGTCCAGTGGAGGTGTAATGTTTGTCGCTATGTAACGTGGAATACGCTCGACACGCTTTTTGGTGGTCACATATATTAGCCTCAATCCTGACTTGCATAGCTAAAGAAAGCAATACAGTATGAACTCTTAGCTCACTTATTTGTTACATAGTTTAATTCTTAATTTCTTTGCGTGTTTTTGGGTACTTGCATTGTTTAATTCATAAATTTCGGGCGTATTATGCTATTTGAGAGTTGTACCATCGCGTTTAGTACCTGAATAGTGTAAAATCGCGTAGTCTCCTTCCGCCGCCGAGCAGTGTGTCAGCAGTGCACAAGTAGCAGCATTACTGCACTTACTAGGCATCCTTTATTTTAATAACCATTTAAATTTTGTGTCGAATTGTTTGTGCTCTCTGTAGATTAGTTCAGACGTTCTTTGCACAACAGTATTTAGCATGGATAGGGACTGCGACTGCTGTGTTCGGATGCAGGCTGAGTTGGTATCCCTTCGCTCCCAGCTTCAGGCAGTGTTGGCTTCGGTCACATAGCTTGAGGCTGTTGCCAATGGGCATCACTATGGGGGTCCGGACGGGGGTTTGTCGGGGACGGCCAGCTCGTCCCACGCATCCCCCAACTGGACTATGGCTGTGGCTGCCCGGGATACTGCCCCCATTGAGGCTGACCCATCACACCGTGGTAGAGTGGGAGGTCGTCTCGAGGTGAGGCAGGGGGTGAAAAACATTCTGGAGGGCTGAACGGAAGGCCTCTCCAGTTTGTCTGACGTACCGGTTTCAGGCTCTGTCTCTGGCTGATACTGATCTTCGGCCAGATATGGCTGCTTGTCCTGTTCCAGAGGTTTCTCCTCAGTCTGCAAGATCCGGGCGGTCGCAGAGGGTGGGCTTACTGGTAGTTGGGAGCTCCAACGTCAGACGCGTAAAGGGGCCCCTTAGGGACATGGCTGCAAGGCAGGGGAAGAAAACCAATGTGCACTCCGTGTGCATACTGGGGGGAGTCATTCCAGATGTGGAAAGGGTCCTTTCGGATGCCATGAAGGATACAGGGTGCACCCATCTGCAGGTGGTCACTCATGTCAGCACCAGTGATGTGTATCGCTATGGATCGGAGGAAATCCTCTCTGGCTTCCGGCGGCTATCTGATTTGGTGAAGACTGCCAGTCTCGCTAACGGGGTGAAACCAGAGCTCACCATCTGCAGCCTCGTCGACAGGACTGACTGCAGACGTTTGGTACAGAGCCGAATGGAGGGTCTGAATCAGAGGATGAGACGGTTCTGCGACCGTGTGGGCTGCAGATTCCTCGACTTGCGCCATAGGGTGGCGGGGTTTCGGGTTCCGCTGGATAGGTCAGGAGTCCACTACACCCAGCAGTCGCCTGCACGGGTAGCAGGGGCTGTGTGGCGTGGAATGGGCGGTTTTTTAGGTTAGATGGCCTCGGCCAAGTACAGAAAGGGCAAAGTCAGGACATGCGGGGACCAAGCAGCACTCGGTATTGTAATTGTAAACTGTCGAAGTTGCGTTGGTAAAGTATCGGAACTTCAAGCGCTGATAGAAAGCACCGAAGCTGAAATCGTTATAGATACGGAAAGCTGACTGAAGCCAGAGATAAATTCTGCCGAAATTTTTACAAAGGCACAGACGGTGTTGAGAAAGGATAGATTGCATGCAACCGGCGGTGGCGTGTTTGTCGCTGCTAGTAGTAGTTTATCCTGTAGTGAAGTAGAAGTGGATAGTTCCTGTGAATTATTATGGGTGGAGGTTACAGTCAACAACCGAGCTAGGTTAATAATTGGCTCCTTTTACCGACCTCCCGACTCAGCAGCATTAGTGGCAGAACAACTGAGAGAAAATCTGGAATACATTTCACATAAATTTCCTCAGCATGTTATAGTTTAGGTGGAGATTTCAATTTACCAGATAGAGACTGGGACACTCAGATGTTTAGGACGGGTGATGGGGACAGAGTATCGAGTGACATTATACTGAGTGCACTATCCGAAAATTACCTCGAGCAGTTAAACAGAGAACCGACTCGTGGAGATAACATATTGGACCTACTGATAACAAACAGACCTGAACTTTTCGACTCTGTAAGCGCAGAACAGGGAATCAGTGATCATAAGGCCGTTGCAGCATCCCTGAATATGGAAGTAAATAGGAATATTAAAAAAAAGGGAGTAAGTTTTACCTGTTTAGCAAGAGTAATAGGAGGCAGATTTCTGATTACCTAACAGATCAAAACGAAAATTTCTGTTCCAACACAGACAATGTTGAGTGTTTATGGAAAAAGTTCGAGGCAACCGTAAAATGCGTTTTAGACAGGTACGTGCCGAGTAAAACTGAGAGACGGGAAAAACCCACCGTGGTTCAACAACAAAGTTAGGAAACTACTGCGAAATCAAAGAGAGCTTCACTGCAAGTTTAAACGCAGCCAGAACCTCTCAGACAAACAGAAGCTAAACGATGTCAAAGTTAGGGTAAGGAGGGTTATGCGTGAAGCGTTCAGTGAATTCGAAAGTAAAATTCTATGTACCGACTTGACAGAAAATCCTAGGAAGTTATGTTAAATCAGTAAGTAGATCGAAACAGCATATCCAGACACTCTGGGATGATGATGGCATTGAAACAGAGGATGACACGCGTAAAGCTGAAGTACTAAATACCTTTTTCCAAAACTGTTTCACAGAGGAAGACCGCACGAACGAAAAAATGGCTGACATCGAAATAAGTGTCCAAAGAATAAAAAAGCAACTGAAATCACTCAACAGAGGAAAGTCCACTGGACCTGACGGGATACCAATTCGATTCTACACAAAGAACGCGAAAGAAGTTGCCCCCATTCTAACAGCCGTGTACCGGAAGTCTCTAGAGGAACGGAAGGTTCCAAATGATTGTAAAAGGGCACAGGTAGTCCCAGTTTTCAAGACGGGTCATCGAGCAGATGCGCAGATCTATAGGCCTATATCTCTGACATCGATCTGTTGTAGAATTTTAGAACACGTTTTTTGCTCGCGTATCATGACATTTCTGGAAACCCAGAATCTACTCTGTAAGAATCAACATGGATTCCGGAAACAGCGATCGTGTGAGACCCAACTCGCTTTATTTGTTCACGAGACCCAGAAAATATTAGAAACAGGCTCCCAGGTAGATGCCATTTTCCTTGACTTCCGTAAGGCGTTCGATGCAGTTCCGCCCTGTCGCCTGATAAACAAAGTAAGAGCCTACGGAATATCAGTCCAGCTGTGTGGCTGGATTGAAGAGTTTTTAGCAAACAGAACACAGCATGTTGTTCTCAATGGAGAGTCGTCTACAGACAAAGTAACCTCTGGCTTACCATAGGGGAATGTTATGGGACCATTGCTTTTCACAATATATATAAATGACCTAGTAGATAGTGTCGGAAGTTCCATGCGGCTTTTCGCGGATGATGCTGTAGTATACAGAAAGTTGCAGCATTAGAAAATTGCAGCGAAATGCAGGAAGATCTGCAGCGGATAGGCACTTAGTGCAGGGAGTGGCAACTGACCCTTAACATAGACAGATGTAATGTATTGCGAATACATAGAAAGAAGGATCCTTTATCGTATGATTATATGATAGCGGAACAAACACTGGTAGCAGTTACTTCTGTAAAATATCTGGGAGCATGCGTGTGGAACGATTTGAAGTGGAATGATCATATAAAATTAATTGTTGGTAAGGCGGGTGCCAGGTTGAGATTCATTGGGAGTGTCCTTAGAAAATGTAGTCCATCAACAAAGGAGGTGGCTTACAAAACACTCGTTCGGCCTACATTTGAGTATTGCTCATCAGTGTGGGATCCGTACCAGGTCGGGTTGACAGAGAGCGTCGCGTTTCGTCACAGGGTTATTTGGTAAGCGTGATAGCGTTACGGAGATATATAGCAAACTCAAGTGGCAGAAACTTCAAGAGAGGCGCTGTGCATCGCGGTGTAGCTCGCTGTCCAGGTTTCGAGAAGGTGTGTTTCTGGATGAGGTATCGAATATATTGCTTCCCCCTACTTATACCTCCCGAGGAGATCACGAATGTAAAATTAGAGAGATTCGAGCGCGTACGGAGGCTTTCCGGCGGTCGTTCTTCCCGCGAACCATACGCGAGTTTAACAGGAAAGGGAGGTAATGACAGTGGCACGTAAAGTGCCCTCCACCACACACCGTTGGGTGGCTTGCGGAGTATAAATGTAGATGTAGATGTAGAAACTCCACTAATCTGCATAGTTAAATATAAACAAACATACATTTCTGAAAGTTTTGCATTTCACACGTACCTTATACTCTACATCTACATTTACATGGATTCTCTGCAAATCACATTTAAGTGCCTGGCAGAGGGTTCATCGAAACACCTTCACAATTCTCTATTATTCCAATATCGTATAGCGCGCGGAAAGAATGAACACATGTATCTTTGAGTACGAGCTCTGATTTCCCTTATTTTATCGTGGTGATCGTTCCTCCCTATGTAGGACTGAGCCAACAAAATATTTTCGCATTCACAGGAGAAAGTTGGTGATTGGAATTTTTTGAGAAGATTCCGTCGCAAGGAAAAACGCCTTTCTTTTAATGATGTCCAGCCCAAATCCTGTATCATTTCTGTGACACTCTCTCCCATATTACGCGATAATACAAAACGTGCTGCCTTTCTTTGAACTTTTTCGATTACTCCGTCAGTCCTATCTGGTAAGGATCCCACACGGCGCAGCAGAAACTGCAAGCTGGACAAGTCCTTGTCCCTGCATTTGTTCTGCACTCACCCCACTACGTACCGTTACTAAACCTCTTAAGTATGAATCTCGTTGTGTTTGATTTTCTACTTCACAGAAATATGTTAAGATATTACTTTTCTCATCATCTGTAAGTCTCGACAAGCAGTTTCCATTGCATTTGTAGTCTTTAACAGGTTACCTGCTTGGTGCAACTTTTCCAGTAACACCTATATATTCCTCATCCCTAGCACGTTTCAACTTCCTCTGATTCCTTTTCCACTTCATTTGATTTTTAAATCGATTTTGACGGCTTTGGCGACTCACATTTTTATTTTCTCGGGAAGATGCTCTTCCTATATCATTACTGCAGTTAAATTCACTGCCCGAAACCACACAAGGTTCACGTGAACAACACAAGAGCATTATGAAGGTTAGCAACTGAGGTAACGCAAAGGAATATGCATAAGAGTCAGAACGGTCTTCTCTCTACCGAACGACTGCGGAAACACTTTGCGGCAAGAGAGATACATTCTGGAGGTGCCTTCCTCTTGCCTCAAACGCAAGAGGAAATAAAGCTCATATAATGACTGTCAGTTTCCAGTGGACCTACTTCATTCTTGCATCAAAGATGAAATTAATTTTACTGCACACATAAGTGCGATAAACAGGTTTTCGTGACTTTTTGAGTTACCCCCCTAATGCACTAAACCCTTCACTTGAGACGCCAGATGCAGCAGATGACGGAAGTACTGCCACGCACCGTAAGGCGACCTAAGCGAGGTTGGTTAGTTGGAAGGGGACTGCTACTCAAACGGTTTTCGGGTCTGGCGATGTCGGTGATATCTGCGAAGTGCACGGTATGATAGAAACCGAATGATGTAGCAAGGAGAAATAAGGCCACCACAGAATGGCACACTACACAGTTAACCAGTTTGGAACAAGGGCTACTGAACAACACAATGGCATTACGAAGATTAGCAACTGAGGTAACGCACGTGTGAAACAACAGTAAATGTTGTGAATCAGAACCTGGAAGCTATACAGGCTCGGGTGGATACTTCGGATAAGAGAGCGGCAGTATCGATATTGTTGCAGTCGTTAGCCGATAGCTTGTGGCATGCTCGGGTAGTGGTAAGGTAGTTGCAGGAAGCAGTCTTACATGCTGCACGTGAGCAGCTGAGTCCAGCACTGTTAAAGCCGGCTCAGTTCTTGGTAGACCTGCGGAAATTGCAGAAGGAGTAGCTACCGGAATTGGAACTCTTAATTGAACCAGACAAATGTTGTAGTTCAAGACTAAGATAAATTATCAGTAAGGTGGAGGACGATATAGGCGAACGAAACTGAAACGTCACATAGACGACAAAAATGCTAAAATCCATTTTGTATGCTAATGTTAGATACCAGGCATGGATACAGAGCAAAAGCGTTGTACCAACAACTGACGTGAGGAAATTATTATAAATCCTAAATACGTTTGATATATTAACAACGCATATGATGGTAAATTGTATTTGGGCAGGGGTGGATGGGGCAAGAGGAAGAATCAGTACCGGACTGATCCACACAGAACCGAAGCCTGAACTCACGCCTAATGGACCCTCTTTTAAGGACACAGCAAGACACAGAAATAGAGCAATCCGTTAACAACCTTACAAAACATGTGAACAGCTGCTTTATGGTAGGGGAACTGAGTAGTTAAGAGACGTTTCCTGCGGTGCCAAAAAAATCAGTGCGTTGGATCGGTAGGGATACTCTAAACTATAAGACGAGATTAATTACTTGTGCAATGTTGCTGAGTTGGGAGAGAATATTCAACACGTAATTTCTGACCATATCCTAATAAACGTGCGAGAAGCACCGTTATCAAGTGTTTGATCGCTTTTCCCCTTTTCCTCTACCCACGCCACACTATGCTTACAGTGTCATGTTTTCACCTGGTGGCAAAAAGTGGAATTATTACTTTTTTCAGCGTACTCCGTGCCATGTATTCAGCCGGCACTACAGCACTCGGAATACCGTCAGTTTGATCATAACCACCTAGTACTTGACATTAGTTATCTACAGAATATCTACACCATCGCTCTCGATGTTATCCATGTTATCTGCAGCTATTGACAGGTAGTAAGTCTGCTTTATACTGAGGTACAGTGCAGACTGTTAAAGGTGGTTTTCCCATTCTTGACCTTGTCGTTGAAGGTCATTCCTATTTTCATCTGCCAGTAGAACATTTTCAGTATATACCCTGTAGTGTTGTTGCATTTATTTATTCTGAAACCGGTGCTGATAGACAATAAAAGCGGGTTAAAAGCTGTGAGCTGTCTGGGTAAGTTAATCTTGCATTACTGAGCAACTGTTTCACCAGGTATCCAGTCTAGCTTACCAAATTCCCAACCAGACTAACATTAATTATAATCTTTTAATAGTCATACGACAACCGATGATTATATATAATTTAAATAAAAAGAGAATTTAAATAAAAAGAAATAAATCAGTTTATATTTGAAAATTTATTTTAACATTGATCATTGAAATTTCAGCATATTAAACTTGATTCATAACTAAACTGGTGCCTTATTTAGGATTGTGAAAATGTGAGTTTGTAATCTTACGGAACACATCAAATATGGAGCCAAGATTGGGAGACTGCATACAACACAGCATTCATAAAATAACACACGAAGAACGTTGAAACATATCCTAGAGGAAATTAACCACAACCAACCGATTCAATTTTCACCCAAAGAAGTTACGTTCGTAGCGCAATCCTGTCCGTCATGTAATTACCACACACTGGTATACTAAATTCATATTAACTCTCTGTGAAATCTTCCCGAAAAGAATAGCTGAGGGCTGCTTTGATGATTACACCACATGCTTCACGTGGTCAACTTGGTTTACACAAAGAGTGTAACTCCACAATAATTTTGATAATTAAAATAAATTAGATCGAAAAGCAATTTACAAAAGAAAAACCTCGAACTGGTTACTATCGTCTTACTATTAACCTGATGGGTCAAACAATTGTATAAGCACGTGGTACTGGTCTCACAAAGTACACCCCACGTGGGTTGAACATAAAGAAAAGTTGCTATATTGAAAAATATTGTCAAGACGAAACGTTATAATCTCACGCACATTCGCATTTAAGATTGATGAACTTAGTTAGAGTTACTGATCAACACGTGGTTCCACTTTACTCACAAAGTAGTGACAAAGCAACTACCGGAGTATATTCTGAACTTCACACTCGAATTACACTGCGTTGCAATTTAAGATAACATTAGATATTTTAGAGCTAAACCTGAAATAAAGGTGATTAAATTTTCAGTTAGGCTGAACTTAAGAAATCCATTGTCCTACAGACTTAGCAGACACGCGCTTAGCCGGAGATCTTACCACTTCAGATGCTCGCCGCGGACAGACTGACCTGGGATCCTCCTGAGGGGTGCCTCACAAATACAAACGGAAGTGACCAGAGAGGCAGCTTCCTATACCAACATGACAAGGGACGGACAGGACCATACTCAGAACAGAAACCTCTCTTGCTTTTAGAAAGCGTAGCTACCTGTTCCGACGTTGGTCCTACTGTTCTCTAGCAGACAGGCTTGTCTGCTACCATCAAGCATGCAACTAGAAATACATTTGCTCATTGATCCTCTCACACAGAAGGGAAGGAGGATGACAGTATCTTATCATATACAGTATATAAAAGAAAGCGGATGTAGGTTCCGTATGAGACTGTGTTACATGAATTACATATAAACTGTGTTTTAAAGTGTAGTAGTGTGACAGATCGTTCTTGTTTATGTGTAAAAGTAACACGTTTCACTGCTCAGTCTCCTCCCAGATAGTCAGAA